>NC_139221.1:319285865-319514358 GCF_055691185.1 Crinia signifera
TCAAGGAACACGTCCATTAAGGCGTCAGCCTTAATGATCGTAATTTCATTGCTTTTTGGCGTTTGAGTGGAAGAGTTGCAACAGGTTTCTGAAATGCCAGATCATGTGTAAGAAGCCTTAATGGGACATGTGAAACCGTAAGGTTTTTTGTCAATGTAATATATCTATATATATCTATATCTATATCTATATCTATATCTATCTATATATCTATATATCTATATATCTATATATCTATATATCTATATATCTATATATCTATATATCTATATATAGATATATATAGATATATATAGATATATATAGATATATATAGATATATATAGATATAATTATATAGATATAGATATAGATATAGATATAGATATAGATATAGATATAGATATAGATATAGATATAGATAGATATAGATAGATATAGATATAGATAGATATAGATATAGATATAGATATAGATATAGATATAGATATAGATATAGATATAGATATAGATATAGATATAGATAGATATATAGATAGATATATATATATATAGATAGATATATATAGATAGATAGATAGATATAGATAGATAGATAGATATAGATAGATAGATAGATAGATAGATAGATAGATAGATAGATAGATAGATAGATAGATAGATAGATAGATATAGATATAGATATAGATAGATATAGATATAGATATAGATAGATAGATATAGATATAGATATAGATATAGATAGATATAGATATAGATATAGATAGATAGATATAGATATAGATATAGATAGATAGATATAGATAGATAGATAGATAGATATATATAGATAGATCTATAGATCTATAGATCTATAGATATATATATATGTGCCTTCCTTTTTCTTCGCTGGACTTTTCTAAATATGTATATACTAGGTGATTCATCGCGCCCTACGGGCGCTCTTCACACCGGCGTAAGGGGCTACGCCCCTTAATTTGTGAACATTTGTATTGTGAGAAATATGGTTAGAATTGTATGAAAGATGCCCTGTATTGCCGCTTCTGGCAGTGGGTGAGGGTCCAGCGTGGCAGCACAGGAGTACCGGACGGTGGCCCTGAGTCAGTGTCTCCTCCTACTGGGTGGGAGTTAGGGTGCATGAGAGCAGGAGGCTGGGATATGAGGCATGATAGGGGTATGTGGGCAACACAGCGTCAGCGATTACCCAGTGGTGGAAGTTACGGTTCAGGAGAGCAGGAAGCTGGGTAGTGATAGGGGTGTGTGGGCATATGGGGGACTAAAGAGGGTGGTGGACACTGTGCAGCTTCTGCCAGTGGGTGAGGGTCCAGCGTGGCAGCACAGAAATACAGGAGTCAGTGTCTCCTCCGACTGGGTGGGAGTTAGGGTGCATGAGAGCAGGAGGCTGGGCGGTAAAGCATGATAGGGGAATGTGGGCAACACAGGGTGAGCGTGTCTCCACTGGCGGAAGTTTCGGGGCAGGAGAACAGGAGGCAGGGCAGTGTCCTCCCACATTGATGGCAAAAGTATTCAACATCGGCCATAAACCATCGATTATTTGAAAATCATTGATGGTCGATGGGCATCCCTAGAACTGGAGGAGGGTGGGGGACAGTATGCAGCTCCCGGCAGTGGTGAGCGTCTCCTCCCACTGGGAGGGAGTGAGCGTGCATGAGAGCAGGAGGCTGTATAATAGTGGTATGTGGGCAAGACATTGATAAAAGTTGTGGCGCTGGTGCAGAGGGCAGTGGGGAAACCTGCAGTGCGGCAGCCAGGGCCGGATTTCCCACCTAGGGGCGGTACCTGCTTGTGGTGGTACAGGATCCCCCATTGTCACGGGGGTACGTGAAATGCGGGAGCGGGGGCCGCGGTGGTCCGCTGGGGGGTGGAATTGCCGGAAGGGGGTCTGGGGGGTCTGCAAATTGTGGGAGGGGGGGGTGGTGTGTGGGGATCCGCGGTTAGCGGGAGGGGGCGGGGGTCCGCAAATCGTGGGCGGGGGCGCGGGGGGGCTTGAATCGTGGGAAGGGGGGTCCGCAAATTGCGGGAGGGGGGTTGTCTGGGTTAGTGAATTGCGGGAGGGGGGGTTGCGGAGGTCCGTGAATTGCGGGAGGGGCGCGTGGGGTGCCGTGAGTCAAGGGGGGGTGGTGCGGGGGGTCCGTGAATCATGGGAGGGGTCATGAATCGCAGGAGGCGGGGGTCGTGGGGGGGCTGCGAATCGCAGCAGGGGGGGTGTGGGGGGTTGCCGTGAATTGCATGAGGGGGGCGTGAATCAAGGGAGGGTGGGCGCAGGGGGGTGGTGCGGGGGTCCGTGAATCGCGGGAGGGGGCATGAATTGCGGGAGGGGGGGTCGTGGGGGGTTCCGAATCGCAGGAAGGGGGGTATGGGGGGTGCCGTGAATTGCGTGAGGGGGGCATGAATCGCGGGAGGGGGGGTCCCCGAATGTGTGAATTACGGGGCGGTCGCAAATCGCGAGAGGTGCCGAGGGGGCCCGCAAATTGCGGGAGGGGGGCGCTACGGGGGGTTTCGTGAATCGCGGGAGGGGGGGTCGTGGGGGGTTGCGAATCGCAGGAAGGGGGGTGTGGGGGGTGCCGTGAATTGCGTGAGGGGGGCATGAATCGCGGGAGGTGGGGTCCCCGAATGTGTGAATTAGGGGGCGGTCGCAAATCGCGAGAGGTGCCGAGGGGGCCCGCAAATCGCGGGAGGGGGGCGCTACGGGGGGTTCTGTGAATCGCGGGAGGGGGCGTCGCGAATTGCGGGAGGGGGGGTCGCAGGGGTCCCGCGAGTCGCGGGAGGGGAGGATGCAAGGGTCCTGCGAATCGCGGGAGGGGGCTCGCGGGAGGGAGGGGTCGCTGGGGTCCCGCGATTTGCGGGAGGGTCGCGGGGGTCCCGCGTTTCGCGGGAGGGGGTGGTTGCGGAGGTCCAGCGAATCGCGGGAGGGGGTGGTCGGGTCTGGGACGGATATTAGACAGCACTTACATCGACAGCCATTACATCGACACCATTAGTTCGACAGCTCAATAGGTCGACATGGTTTTAGGTCAACATACCATTAGGTCGACATGTCATTATGTCGACAGCTCATTAGGTCGACAGCTCATTAGGTCGACACTGCCATTAGGTCGACAGAGTCTATGTCGACAGTCAAAAGGTCGACATGGGTTTTTTCTGTTTTTTGGCCGAAATGTCGACACAGTCGACATGGACACAGTTTGAAGTGTACCGCAGCCGCTCGCTATGCTTCGAGCACGGTGCCTCGCTGCGCTCGGCACACTATTTTATTCTCCCACCACGCCCTAGTGGATAGTAGGGCATGAAATACCGCCTGTCGGCACATGTCAGCTCAATAAACAGTGAAAAAACCCATGTCGACCTTTTGACTGGCGACATAGACACTGTCGACCTAATGGCAGTGTCGACCTAAAAACATGTCGACCTAATGAGCTGTCGACCTAATAAGCTGTCGACCAAATGAGCTGTCGACACAATAACATGTCGACCTAATGGTATGTCGACCTAAAACCATGTCGACCTATTGAGGTGTCGAACTAATGGTGTCGATGTAATGGCTGTCGATGTAAGTGCTGTCTAACAATAGTCCGGATACCGTGGTGATCGCGGGAGGGGGGTCGCGGGGTCCCGCGAATCGCGGGAGGGGGGGTTCGCGGGGGTCCCGCGAATCACGGGAGGGGGGGGTCGCGGGGGTCCCGCGACTCGCGGGAGGGTGAAAAGCGGGGGTCCCGCGAATCGCGGGAGGGGGGGTGCGGGGTCCTGCGAATGGCGGGAGGGGGGGTCACGGGGGTCCAGCGAATGGCGGGAGTGGGGGGTCGCGGGGGTCCCGCGAATCGCGGGAGGGGGGGGTCGCGGGGGTCCCGCGATTCGCGGGAGGGGGGGGTCGCGGGGGTCCCGCGATTCGCGGGAGGGGGGGGTCACACGAATCGCGGGAGGGGGGGGTCACGGGGGGTCCCGCAAATCGCGGGAGGGGGGGGTGGCGGGGGTCCCGCGAATCGCGGAAGGGGGGTCGCGGGGGTCCTGGCAGAGGGTAGGGATGTGCAGGAGTAATGGTGGATGGTGGCTGTGGAGTAATGGTGGATGGTGGGCGTGTACTGTAGCCCTGGCTGGGCGGGGGAAGGTGATGTCAAGGGGGTGGAACGTCAGACACATGAAAGTGAAACTATTCTACACAGGAACGTTCTCCACAGGGGTTGAGTGACAGATCTGGCTAAATATATAAGATATATATATATATATATATATATATATATATATATATATATATATATACTGTATATTTGAAACATTAAAGCATCTGTCCCTGAGGCTGTGTGCACTGTAATCTCCAATCAGCGGGACCCAGAAGACACATGACGGTGTTGCAGCTACACAGAGAATGAGATATATGGCTTTATCCGCGTGCTGCATAACCCGCTGCATCCGACTCTTCATCTCCCTAGAAAGAGAGACAATCACACGTGGGAAGGACCCATATACTCCATATATCAGATCTCGCTTATACAGTAGTTAAATGGGGCAGAATCTACTTTAGCTGCTGCTGCACATTTTATCTTGATGACATAATATACGCACTTCTATTCCCATGATTAATATTATATCACAAAGGCCCGTCTGTCATAATGCCATCCCAGGAGATGGGTATCATAAAAGCCATATACCGGGGATACAGCAATAATTGTGTAGATATCAGATCGCATCCCGCTTATTCTTTACCTGGAAATAAATGAAAGTTATCCATTTGTGCAACTTCAAGTCCAAAGACTCAGCCGCGGAGCCTGCAGCCTCCATCTCTGGCCCAATGTACCCTACAGAAAATACAATAGAAAGGAAGGTAGGGGATAAAAAAGGATAAAAAAATCTAAAAAAAATAACATTGATAATAAAAGTCTCTGCAGTGATCAATCTCTCGACGCTAGAAACAACCATACAAACCCTCTAGGACCAGTAATTACTAACAATATAGTAAATATTCCACGTACATGACTCTCTACTGTATTGTTAAACCCTCGAACAGCATCTGCTCAGTACTAGCCACAGACACAGGGCCATATTAACCCTTTGAGGTCCGCACCACAAAAAAAGCAAAGGGAAAAAATTTTCTTCGCATTTTTTATTCGCGGAGGAGAATATTAACAATAATCCATAGTTTTTTTAAATGAGACCCCACAGTTTTTGAGATATAGGCCTCTACCAAACGGTTGAGAAATCCATTTGTGATAAACTTTTTTTTGGTGCGGACCTCAAAGGGTTGAGAGCCCAATTCAGATCTGCATGCTAGGATGCGTATAAGCAGCTAAACACGGGATGCGGTAATTTGGTCTACAGCATTATGGTCAATAGTCATTAGGTCGACACCATTAGGTTGACATGGGAAAAGGTCGACATGGGTCTAGATCAACATGGGAAAAGGTCGACATGGTTCTAGGTCGAAAGGTCATTAGTTCGACAGGTCGTTAGTTCGACAGGTCATTAGTTCGACAATGTCTAGGTCGACAGTCAAAAGGTCAACATGGGGATTTTCACTGTTCTTTTGAGCCGACATGTGCCGACAGGCGGTATTTCATGCCCTACCATCCACTAGGGCGTGGTGGGAGAATAAAATAGTGTGCCGAGCGCAGCAAGGCACCGTGCCCAACGCATCGCGAGCGCAACGAGCGATGCGAGGGAATGCGGTGCACTTGAAACTGTGTCCATGTCGACTGTGTTGACATTCAGGTAAAAAAAGAGTGAAAAAACCCCATGTCGACATTTTGACTGTCGACACAGACATTGTCGAACTAATGACCTGTCAAACTATCGACCTGTCAGACTAATGACCTTTCGCCCTAGACCCATGTCGACCTTTTCTTATGTCGACCTAATGAATGTCGACCATCATGCTGTAGACTAAATGATCCCAACCTGAACGCACTCCCCCCCCCCCCCCCCCCCACTGAGCAAATCCCTGCACTAGCATGCGACCACATCCACTCACATGCATGGAGGAAAAAATCGTTCGATGGTCACTCACCATCGAATGAATTCTCCAGCCTTCACTCTCAAAAGTAAGTATACTGCTATCTGATGTCAGCCGCTCACCCTGAGGATGCATGGGCACGCCAGCGTTCGCAGCGGTACGCCAGAGTTTCTAAGGACACACCCACCATTTTTTTTGTCCCCTGCATCCGCCCCCTGCCCGCCCTCTTCTGACCCATCTTGTTGCGAATGCACTTGTGAGTGTGAAATGCGCTGAAGGCATTCGCTCCCAGGGTTTGCATATGCGCATATTTTCTCGCATTCACATAATGCATATGCGAAAAACTACACCGTCAGGCGACGGGGAGCAAATTCGGACCTGAGCCATCGCTCCTTAAGGTCTGTGGGGGCCCTGGAAAACAAACTTATAGGGCCCTATCAATAAAAGTGATATAATGGCAGTTATAAAAAATATTTTATGAATCGAGTTGTGTTACCAAAGAAATATTAAGCATGTGAAAGCGAGATCAGAAAAACAATGGCTGCTACAAGTGGAACAGTGTTTTATACCATATGCTGCCAAATCAAATGATTGTATGCATTTTTAAGGGACCATTCAACGCAATGCGCGGGCCCGCTGTCGAATGTAGCGTTGATACAAAGTATGTGCCGCACATAGTATCTATTAAATTGCAGGAGCGATCGCATGTGGTTTTGGGAGAGCGGGCAGATGGGACCGCTGGCAGCGTGGAAGAGGGCGGTGGGGGTCAGCAGAGGTGGCACAATTGTTTAAATCACTGGGAAGACCGCTGATTGGCTGAGATCTCTGAGGACTGCCCAGTGTTTTAAACAATTCTGCCACCACCACTGACCTCCGCCACCCACTAGCACTACGTCTATCGCTACGCTACTCTGCTGCCCGCTGCAAGTTTTGCATTATAAAAATGCTATTGGATTCGATGGACATTGCACTTGTTGCATAAAATCCAATTGCATAAGTGTATGGGTAGCATTAGACTTCTCTTCCTGCCAGACTGACAAGCTATCAATACTCCCACGTTAACTTCTTAAGGAAAATCCTCACAGCTGCTCTGTTTTGATCGGTCACATTCCTTCAGCTGTTCCAGGCTGCAGGGAAGAAATACACTTAAATCAACAAGCACATACAAATGGAGCCACTCTCATCTGCGCAGGCCACCGGCGTGCCGATCGCCAGCCCCCACCTGTGACTGTGGCACGCGTATGTCGAAGACGCTCACGCGCCCCATTCATGGCAATAGATGCGCAAAGATGTGAGATGCTGGAGCGTACACATTCTCTAGCCACCAGGAACGCATCGCTGGTGCACTGGCAAGTATAATAAGAACGGCTCCATCTGTAAGACACACCTTTTTGTATCCTCCAAATGCACAATTTCCCGGTGCTTAATAGCTAAACACTCCTGGTTCCTTTAGGAAGGTGTGGTTATGAGTCACCCGAAAGTTCAAAGCGCTATAATAACAAAAAATTAAGTGAGTGTGACAAAAAAGTGCTAGAGATGGAGAAAAAGTACTTCCCCTTCTAGGTATCCATATCCTCCAGGGCATAAATGTGTCCAAAAAAAGGGCTTTGAGGAAATCTCAGAGGGCAAAGTTTGAAAAGTCCCGTATCCAGTTGATATTCCCGATGGGGGGAGATATAAGAAATAAAAAAAGTGTTTCCACATTCATTTGGATGTGAGTAAAGGGTACGCCAGACACCTTTTCTGGTCCTTCATGAACTGTGATCATTTTTTACGGTCTAAATAAAGATACCTTTATAGGAGTCACATTCACTTTATTTTTTGTTATTATAGCGCTTTGAACTTTCGGGTGACTCATAACCACACCTTCCCATTTCTGCTTAGGGCTGCAGGTGTCAGTCCTTTGGGTCCCCTGATCATTCAAAGCTGCTAAAGGGCAAACTTTCAGTCACATACACTTATTTTCACTCCTGGTTCCTTGGCAGCATATGCATCATATTATCAAACTTTCATGGCTGTGCAAAGAGTGCAGCGGGAAGCACCGAACCTTAACCCCCTGGGCGCGCTTGTTCTCGTGCCTGGCTTATGTCTGACTGGCAATGTTTGGAGGGCAGATACATGTTTATCTCCCAGTGGGGTCTTCTCTGTTGGCTCCCAGAGCCAACAGAGGGGTCCATTTTGGTCGGGTCACCTGACCAATCAGAGCACTGCACGGCTCAGCTGACTGGTAGAGCTATTTCCCCAAAGGTATTCATCCACACTGGAACAACTGTCTCCACATCTTGTGAGTTGTTTGGTGCTCCACAGAGTATTTCCAGGTAGTGCTGCTTCCCAGGATATCTGTTTGTTCACTGAAATCCCCGGTTCAAGTCTTTAGTGTTATCTCCAGTATCCCTGGTCCAAGTCTTGAGAGTTTTTCGATTTCTTCAGTATGTATTCCAGTGTTCCTTTTCCTAGAGCAGCGGTTCTCAAACTGTGGGTCCTGACCCCCAAGTGGGTCCCGACCTTCTCAGTATGGGGTTTCAACTATTCAAAAATCTGTTGAATTGTTTATTTTAGACCCTTCCCATCATGTTATGCCTCCACAATGCTGCCATGTAGGTGCTCTCTGATGACTACACATGTTATGTGATCTTCTGCAGTAACTTTCTGGGGTCCCGTAATTATTTTTATTGTCTGATGGGGTCCCAGAGCAAAATAGTTTGAGGACCCCTGTCCTAGAGTGACTGTTCCTATTGCCAACTTCATCACACGATTCTCATGCCAGTCATCTTATGAACTAGTAGTGGCTGTCCCGGGCAGGGGGCAATGACCTGCTCGCCAGGGGCAGCAACATCAAAAACTCTTTGCTGTGTTCCCTGGGGAAGACCGCTGATGAGTTAGGGCCTGATTCAGACCTGAACTCACTGCTGCAAATTTGCACGGCCAGAATTCAGTTCAGACGCCGCCCCACTAGAGGGAAATCCCACCTCTTCGAACTGATATGCTAATGGATGTGTATAGCTACACACCCATTCGCTTCCGAGTGACTACGTCCAAAACCGATCGTAACAGGCTCACCAGCGAATGATTATCACACCGGGCACAATTCATCGCAGGCGCCGCATAGCCCTGGACTTACTGAACAGTGCGATGGACAAAGGAATATCGGGCCTGTTGCTGACATCACACACCCTTCCTGACTTGTATTTGTAGCCGCCGGGACAAAGACAGGGCAGATGGCTGATGTCCTGTGAATGCTGGGCGTTCCCATGGGTGGTGTACATTGTTACCGCCACCATCCACCGTCACTAGGCCCCGATGTTTGCGAAAGGCTTGGCAACTATGCAAGTCACTGGAGCCATTCGCAAAGGGGAACTACGAATGCGCATAATGTACCATGCCTATTTGCAGTCCCACAATTATCGGGACGAGGCCGAACTCACAGAAATGCGAGCCAATCATAATGACCCTTCAATTACATAGTTACACTGGGATGCAGTCAAAATCCCGACTGTCAAAATCCCGAATGGGTCATAATACCAACAAGGACAAAATCCCGACATTTAAAATCCCGACAAGGACAAAATACCGACATATAGAATGTACAGGTGAAACAGTCAACATGACTTTCCGTCGACAGGTCGCAAGGTCGACATGAGTTTTTTCACTGTTTTTTGAGCCGCCGTGCCGACAAGCGGTATTTCATGCCCTACCATCCACTAGGGCATGGTGGGAGAATAAAATAGTGTGCCAAGCGCAGCGAGGCACCGTGCCCGAAGCATTGCGTGCGAAGCAAGTGATGCGAGGGGCTGCGGTTCACTTCCAACTGCATCCATGTCGACTGTGTCGACATTCAGGTAAAAAAACAGTGAAAAAAACCATGTTGACCTCGCGACCTGTCGACAGAAAGTCATGTTGACTGTTTCACCTGTACATTCTATATGTCGGTATTTTGACCCTGTCGGGACTTTAAATGTCTAGATTTTGTCCTTGTCGGGATTTTAAATGTCGGGATTTTGTCCTTGTCGGTATTATGACCCATTCGGGATTTTGACCATGTCGGGATTTTGGCCGTCGGGATTTCATACCGAATCCGTTACACCAGCAGCTAATAGTGCATCGATAGTGCATCTTTGTACGCAAATCGCCAGATTCACACTGCAGTCACTGGATGTCTCATTAGGACACCCAGAGCCGGCCCTAGCCTAAATTATGCCCTAGGCAAGATTTTGACTGTTGCCCCCTAGCACCGCCACTAGTTCCGTCTCTGACCCTGCTCCCCTTTCCCAGCACCATCAACCCTCATCATAGCAGTCATCATTTTGGTGCCCCTACCCGCAATATTTTAAATAGAAACAGCGCACCCATTCGGTGCGCAGCCCAAACAGGGGTGTGTTCTTGCTTGAAAGGGGCATGGCCACACAATAGTACCCCCAATTCAAATTATGCCACACAGTAGTGCAACTTTATTCACATTATATCATGCGATGGTGCCCCTTATTCACGTTACATCACACAGTAGTACCACTTTACCATATATACATTATATACACTTTACCTTATATACATCATATTATTCACATTATACCCCTAGAAAAAAATCCTGAAAAAATATTGTATTTTAAGCACCTCCTTGGCCACACTGCAACCCAGCAAAAAGCAGTGTGTGCTGGGCAGAGGAGAAGAGCTGCAGCTGCTGCTGTCACTTAAGGGGACGGGCCCGGGGCCCCCACTGGGCTCTTCCATCAGACTTTGGCCTGGGTAATTTGTACCCCCCACCCCTTTCTCTCTGCACCCCTGATAATACCACACAGTAATGCCCCTTACACCTGACACACATTATTAATGTCCTTATAACCATAATGCCCCTTACACATTATGCCAACCTTTATTAATGCCTTTCATACACATAATGACACACATAATGCCCCTTACACATATGTCACACATTTTTAATGCATTTATACATGACACACATAATGCCCCTTACACGTATGCCAAACACTATTGCACAACCAACCCACCCGCAGACAGCACTCGCACAGCCGCTAACACTGTGACCTCTGCCTCTGCTTGGATACAGATGTTTCCTCATACATCTTGCCTCAATAAGCGATGCAGCTCCTGGCCCTTCTGCTAAAGTTGGGTGCCTTTTTTGCTGAAAATGTGTCTTATTTGCATTGTTATGACCAGCACACACAAGGAGCTTCTGATGTTTAAAATGATATGCAGCATGCCTATATTCTGTGTGCGACTGTGGCTGTACCTGCATATACGGAATGCTATGTTACAGTGATTTCCATGAATACACTATTTCATATGCTGATACAGCCTCACTAACGCACAGAATATAGGCATGCTGCATATTGTTTTAATCAGCAGAAGCTGCTGATGCCCCTAGGCATTCCAAATGCCCTAGGCAATTGCCTAGTTGGCCTATGCCTAAGGCCGGCTCTGAGGACACCAACCAGCTGTAGCATTACCATACAGCCGCAGCAGCAGTTGAGACAAAAGATGCAGCTGCTGTTAGGATAGAGTCCTCCCTTAAATCGCCCCCTTTGCATTACACAAAAAATAAATGAAACAGCTTCCAATAAACCAGCGCAAAGTACAGTAAATCCCGCAACATTTACCTCTAGGAAAGAAAATCCTGGCATCCAATTGCAGAGCAGGTAATTCCTTTTTTATTATAAACTAATCCAGGCAGAAAAAAAAATCCTGTTCCGTCATTACGCCTTGATTAAAGAACCAGCCGTGAACATAATGAGGCATACTGTTACTCGTCTGCTGTTACATAGAGCTGCGGAACAATCAACCCCTATTGACCACTGCCAGGCATAAAACGGGCCATTTCTGCATGAAATTATTATTTTCTTAATTTCAGAAAAGTTCTCAGATGATTAACCAAAGCTGGGAGGGAAACGTGTGGGAGTCTCGTATAATTGCCAGACGCAATGAGAGAATTTAAGTTTATAACAACTCTTCTTCTGAAAGGAAACTGTTAGACTTTAAACTTTGTGTGAAGAGTCTACAATACAGCTGAGACGCACATAATTAGGTTTAAATAATATGTGGGTTTCGACTTCCATCCTTCGTATTAAAATTGTCAGGTGCTTATTATTATAGTTGCATGTTCATTGCAAAGACTGCCATCAGCTTGTCAATAATACACTTATACAACAAAAAGGCATCTTACGCTCAGTGCAATACTGCATATACATATGCTGTTCTCTTCAGCGACTTACTGTAATTACCTACGGTGTAGTACACAGCTTCTACCTGATTATCGGGGCAGCGATCACAGCAACCCATTATTTGCGGCAGCACCAGGGCCGGATTAAGCCTTGGGGGTGCCCGGGGCACTTAGGACGGGGGGGGCTCAGTGGAAGGTGGTGTAAGTGCTGGTGGGCTATATTCGATTATATCTCCCTACATGACCCATTCCAGTTCCAGCTACTAAAACCTGCAGTTCCGCTTGAATTCGGACTACTGGGTCCTGCTGCTGCATAAGAGGGACAGCTAGTGATGCCAGTGCACCCCATCTGGGGGGTGCACTGACAAAGGGGGGCCCGGAATACAGTATGCCCTGCACCTCCCCCCGTTAATCTGGCTATGCGCAGTACGGTCAGCCATACTTGAATTTGGACTACCTGGTCCTGCTGCTGCACAAGAGGGACAGCTACAGTAGTGATGCCAGTGCACTCCAGCTGGGGGGCCCGGGATACAATATGACCTGTACCCCCCCTTCCTTAATCTGGCTATGCGCAGTACGGTCAGCCATACTTGAATTCGGACTACCTGGTCCTGCTGCTGCATAAGAGGGACAGCTAGTGATGCCAGTGCACCCCACCAGGATACAATATGACCTGCATCCTCCCTTAATCTGGCTATGGGCATAATGCCATACTTAGAGATGTGTTGTCATACACCAAGCGGTGCAAGAAGCCTGATGTTTTTGCTTCTTAACCACATTGATTAACTCGATATGCTACACTTATGAGTCTAGGTGCCTGATTGAGACCTGATCGCTGGGCTGCAAGTGTTTGAAGCCCAGCTATCTGGTAAACTCTGCCCCACACTGGTGAAATCCGCCCATGTTCACGGCTGCAAATGCGCGCCATGACGATACTAGTCCTCCAACATCATCTACTGAAGCCGTTGCCCAAGGGAGAAGGAGTTTAAGTCAGGACATCGGATATAAAGAAAAACAACATTTACAGTGGTAAAGAAATCAAAACCTCTAACAAAGCGAAAGTTTAGTGCAATCAATAAATCATTTTTTTTTATTTGTAGTCTTTTCGCTGCTAGGCCTCACCTCTCTGTCACTCGGCTTACTCAGCCAGTTAGCTCAGAGCGGCCTTTCAGCCTGAACTTTATGAAAACAATATTGTGAGCTGCGTCAAAATTGAGTGGAAATGACTGGAATTAAGGTTAATAATGCTGTAGGGGCAAAAAATACCCAAATTATATGATTTTTAGCAGTTTTTATCATTTAAAAAAAAAAAAACAGCGGTCGGCACATATCTCTACTTTCCCTTTTTAGATTGAATGTGACTTAGTCACTGTTGCTAAAGGCATTTGAGGAAAGTATTGTTTTACTGAATCATTTCTAAGAAAATGATACGTCTAATGCAATGACATTGTTTCCGACAGTGGTCGAAGTGGAAATTTTGAAGTGGGGGTATGGAAATTTTAAAGTGGGGGTATGGAAAAGTAAAGAGTGAATATAGTGCGCACCTTCGGACACCCCCCTGTCCATCAACGTCCCCTGCCAGACTGCCCCGTTGTACAGGGGTATTACAAAAGCACAATA
The DNA here is from genome assembly GCF_055691185.1 of Crinia signifera. Taxonomy (NCBI): domain Eukaryota; kingdom Metazoa; phylum Chordata; class Amphibia; order Anura; family Myobatrachidae; genus Crinia; species Crinia signifera. The sequence continues at coordinate 319,299,605 of NC_139221.1, forward strand.
TGTGCTGCTGAGTGATCAGAGAGCATCCTGAGGGGGAAAAAAAACTTTTTTTTTTTATCTTCAGATTAAAGTGGGGGTATGCCATACCCCCGTATACCGCCCCACTTCGACCACTGGTTTCCGACTGATACCGTGGCAATTGAGAGGTATACACCGCAGGAGCGGACAGGTCATGGGGTCAATATGAAATAATTATGTGTAGGTGAATCATCAGTTTATAATGGAAGTGTTTCATCCTGGTGAAACGACTGCTTTTAAGCGTTGAAGAACTTCCGCGCCATTGTTCCTGCGGCTCCTTTGTCAGGCAGAACTAACAGTACACAATGCGCACCGAGGCCATTGGAGAGTGCTTCTACGTAGCAGGAGAAAGGTCAAATCAGAAAATGTATTAAGTATTTGGAATCATTCTCCAGCCAGGCTCAGATATGTTTTTTAAAGGGGCAATCATTTACAAGGCATAGTGATTGCCCTTTTAAAAAATGTCAGAGTTCGGCCAGCATCTTGCCACCAAACACGGACTTGATTACATCCCATCCTGTGTCTGCTCACATTGAGACAGGCATCCCCCCCCACCTCCGTGACTCAACAGTGCCTGATCCTGCTAGCTGCATGCGCACCCCCCCCCCCCCCCCCCACCATAGCAGATGGGGCAGAACTCGGAGCTGTACAAACAGGCCTGAATTGGCCCAGTGTCTTTTCGTTGTAATCTGTAGTAAAGTCTTGAAGAAATGAGAATTGACAATACAACCTATTATTCAAAGCAGCAGACAATGGGTTGAATGAGCTTAAAAAGAGAAGCAATTCCCATTACAGACATGGAGGCTGCTGCATCAGCTGAGCATGCTCACAGCGGGAGAACACGGAGTTTGAGAGCGCTGGGCCGATCTCATGTTCCCTATTGAATGTTTGGATTGACACAGGATCAGAAAATTTGTAATTATTATCAATTATTATCAATATTATTTTCACACGTGTGCAGTTTAAATAAAAGGGGGGGGGGCAGGGCACCTCCACTAGGCAGCTTCAGGCATTTGCCTAGGGCGCCGGTCAGTGGAGGGCGCAAATCGGGAGCAGGTCCCCCCCGGATGGAGGTGAGCGGTGCCAACTCTCTCCCCCCGAGCAACTCGGCACAACCGCATCATTCGCGAACACACCCCCCCCCCCCCGTGGAGCGTTGCAACACTTGTCACCATCACACACTCCCCACACCGTCTAGAGAGTAGATGCGGCCGCATCACCCGGCACCATCACTGCCCCCCCCCCATGCCGGTGGAGTGTGTGTGCGCCGGGGTGCCCCCCGCCTGGAGCGCTCTGGTGCCTTGCACCGGCCCTGAGGGAGGCGGGTGGGGTCACTCATGCACAGAGGAGGTCAGCACAGGTTAAACATGCCGGAGAGCAGGTAAGAACATCTCCACCATTGTGAATTGCTTCAATTTCAACAACACTGGACCAAGATCAATTAAAAAAAAATCAGACATGAAGATGGATCTTTTTAGAAAGGTCAAACATTGATGTCTATTTTTAGGTAGCTACCATAAGTGCAGGGAGTGCAGCTGCTATGGGGACCAGAGCTGAGAGGGGCCACCTTCCCTGTCACAGTTACATGTGTTATATACAGGGGTGTAGCTACTATAGGTGCAGGGGGTACAGCTGCTATGGGGCCCAGAGCTGAGAGAGGCCACCTTCCCTGTCACAGTTACATGTGTTATATACAGGGGTGTAGCTACCATAGGTGCAGGAAGTGCAGCTGCTATGGGGCCCAGAGCTGAGAGGGGCTACCTTCCCTGTCACAGTTACATGTGTTATATACAGGGGTGTAGCTACCATAGGTGCAGGGAGTACAGCTGCTATGGGCCCAGAGCTGAGAGGGGCCACCTTCCCTGTCACAGTTACATGTGTTATATACAGGGGTGTAGCTACCATAGGTGCAGGGAGTACAGCTGCTATGGGGCAGAGCTGAGAGGGGCCACCTTCCCTGTCACAGTTACATGTGTTATATACAGGGGTGTAGCTACCATAGGTGTAGGGGATGCAGCTGATATGGGGTCCAGAGCTGAGAGGGGCCACCTTCCCTGTCACAGTTACATGTGCTATATACAGGGTGTAACTACCATAGGTGCAGGGGGTGCAGCTGCTATGGGGTCCAGAGCTGAGAGGGGCCACCTTCCCTGTCACAGTTACATGTGCTATATACATTTTTCACCATATAAGCTCATACAATCATTTGCTATGAGGCTTATAAATATATAATTATGCCTCTGGAACTCCATGACATTTTAAATGAGTTTCGGGCAGATTTTGTGATTGACAATATTTAGGCTCCTATGACTTTAAATAACCACCCGAGGCCACCAGCTGTGCTCTCCACCACGCAGAGGATGGTATACTGTATAGTGAGGAGTATAACAGCAATGCTATATATAAGACCATTACATTACTTACATTACTTACATTACTTATACGCAGCTATTTATATCTCCCAGCGTCACCTAATTTCTCTGCATAAATTTGCTTGTCTATTCTTGGTGCCTCTTCTTCCACATTTATTTACAGATCCAGCACCTGAGGACAACAGGTGCACAGAAAGAAACGCGTCTGTCATCCCAAACACTCAGACACTTCCTTATTTGCATTTTCATGAGCTTTGTGCTAATTATTTTTGTTCTCTTTAAGCGACTTATTGAATATTTGAAATTGTAATAATTGTTTGTGAACTAGCTCCATAAGCTTTACCTTTGTCCATCAGCATTGGTGAAACCGAGATCACCTCCACCGACCAAACGCGCTGCCTCGGTGTCATCATTGACTCCTCCCTCTCTTTTACCCCCCACATTCGTGCTCTCACAGTCTTGCCGCTTTCACCTACGCAACATCTCGCGCATCAGACCATTCCTCTACACTGACGCAACCGAAATTCTCAATAACTCTCTTGTCATCTCCCGCCTTGACTACTGCAACATCCTTCTCCGGGCTACCTCTCGCCCGCCTCGCCCATCTCCAATCCATTCTTAACACCGCTGCTAGGCTCATCTTCCTCTCCCGCCGCTCTACCTCTGCCTCCCCCCTGTCTATCTCTTCACTGGCTCCCCATTCCTTTCCGAGTTCTCTTTAAACTCCTCACCACCACCTACAAGACTCTCTCCTCCTCCACCGCTCCTTTCCTCTCTTCACTGATCTCTATCCACACTCCCTCCTGTCCTCTTCACTCCGCCGCCTGACCTCTCACCTAATCACCTCCTCACACTCCCGTGTTCAAGACTTCTCTCACGCTGCCCCCCCTGCACTGGAACAACCTCCCGCCACCCATCAGGCTATCTGATTCCCTTACCTCCTTCAAGCGCTCCCTCAAAACCCATTTCTTCCAACTAGCCTATCCCTCCTCCTCCTAACCTCTTTCGCTCCTCCTATCCTGCCTACCCTACCCCTCCATCCGTTCCTACTTATCCTATTGTATTTCGTTCGTCCACCCACCTCCTTTTTAGTATGTTAACTCTTATTAGTAGGGTCCTCCTTCCTCACGTACTCACCCTACCTCTTTACCTCACCTGTGCTCCTGTCCTGTTCTTCCCTTCCTCTACTTCATCTTCAGTCTCCTCGACAATTTCAACACCTACTTCTGAACTGATGCTGATTTTAGTTCTACCAGCTATACCCCTATTTATGCTGTATTTTATCATCACACCCTGTACGTTACCTTATAATTTGTTTTTGTTTGCTATGTACGGCGCTGCGGACACTTTGTGGCGCCTTATAAATAAACGTACTACTACTACTAAGCCTTGGAGAGCGAGAGAAAGTGGACTGAGATAACAGGCCAAATGTATTGAGCCTTAAAAAATTATAACGCAGAGAGCTATAAAGAGATAAAGGACCAGCCAACCAGCTCCTAACTGTCATTTCTCAAACACATCCTGTAACATGGCAGTAAGGAGGTGATTGGCTGGCACCTTATCTGTCTTTATCACTCTCCACTTTATCACTTTCCACTTTATCACGACCAAGCAGTTTGCCGCGCCCGCTCGCACCGAGCGGCTGCGCATAACATTATATATATGTGCATGCGTAGTCGCTCATCATCACTTCCCTGCACGAACCCGCAGGGGAGCGAGGCGATTAGAATGAGGGCCTTGGCCCAAGGTTCCAACCAACCAGCTTCTGTCATTTTTCAAATACAGGTTGTAACATGGGAGCTGACTGGCTGGTACTTTATCCCTCTCCAAGGCTTAGGACTTAGAGCGCAAAAAGCTGTCATATATGCTATTACAATATATCTACAATGTATATATGCTTAGAATTGATATATAAAATAAACCGTACAGCGGACTTTAAAAGTTAATAAAAATCCCCGGACACTGTAAGGATGAAGCGGTTATGCCCCGGTGCTGTCTGGGTAATCAGGACGGCGGGAGATCGCTTTCAGTGATAGAGTACAAGCGGATATTTGTCCGCTGCGGCTGTACAATATCATCTTGTTGCTAATATCTAGATAGGAAGAACCATCAACTCCCCAGATTAATTCTATACAGCTTTCTCATTAATCGACCGGCTGTAATTAAGCATTATCAATTCTTAATTGACCTTTGCAGCACAGTAATAATGCACGGCCAGTGTCAATCAATACGGAATACGTGGCAGCAAAGTACAGTGCACAGGAAGGAGGATGCAATGAGGCTCCGGAATGTTCTCTACAGGAGTATAATACAGTGTGTGTGTGTGTGTCTATCCTGTGTCAAAGGGTTATGGGTCATAGGGAGTATGGTCAATAACTAAAAGGTGTCCTGACCCAGGGGCTCCAAATGTCCTGCCAGTCCCAGTCGGTGGCCCTTTCACACAGAAAAAGGACTCGCAAATTACCGGGTAGAACTGCTTTATCCGGTAATTCGCATTTCTGTGTGAAAGGGGTATATTTACTAAAGTGTGGGTTTCAGATGTGGAGATGTTGTTCAGAGGAGCCAATCAGATTCTGCTTATTATTTATCGAGTACCTTCTAAAAGATATTAGCAAACCTCTGATTGAATGCTATTGGCAGTATCTCTGACAGCCCACATTTTAATAAATATACCCCTAAAAATGAACACTGGAGTATATATATGTGTGTATGGAAGGGCAGTGGGGGTTTCCCATCTCTTATATATTTGGCTACATCTGTCTCTCAAAGTGTGTCTGGAGATATAACCCTGGGTGGAGCCTCTGACTCACATGACTGACTCACATGACAGAGAACCAGCCCAGTGAGCCCACAGACAGTGCCAGACACCCTCTGCCTCTCCATGTTACACAGCAAAGACACAGCTACACACCAGGTGAGCGCCCCACACCTCCATACCTCCCAACATGACCCTTTCCAGGAGGGGCAGAATGCTATGTTTGTGGACTTCCATCTTAATTTATGATTGTCATCACCTGTCATTTTAAACAGGGTAATTGATAAGAAAGGTGTTTAAGCACAGGTGATGGTAATCCATAAATTAAGAAGAAAGTCCAGAAACAGAGCAATGTGTCCCTCCTGGAGAGGGTCATATTGGGTATGCACCTCCCTCCATCCCCCCCCCCCCATTCACGGCATCCCCACGATTAAATGGCACATGCAAAACACTGACATGGCTATGGTCGACAATGAAAAAGGTTGACAAGATTTATTTTTCACTTTTTCAATGTTTTCATATTCATTCTCATGTGTCGACATCGACACCAATGAAGTGCCACACTTATGTCAACATTTACATGTGTTAACCTTTCTGTGTTGATTTTTTTCTTGTGGCGATTCGCGGCACCCCCCGCGACCCCCCTCCCGCGATTTGCAGCACACCCCCCGCAATTCGCGGCACCCCCGGTGACTCCCGCGATTTGCGGCCCCACCCCGTGACACCCCCCCTCCTGCAATTCGCGCCAACCCCCCGCCCCCCCCTCCCGCGATTCACTGCAACCCCCCGCGCCCCCCCATCCCACGATTCACGGCACCCACACCCCCCCTCCCGCGACCCCCCCTACCGCAATTCACGGCATCCACCCACGACCCCTCCTCCCGTGATTCGCGGACACCCCTCACCTCCTCCCTCCCCCCCACCCCCGCGCGTGATTCACGGCAACCCCAGGATTAAATGGCACATGCAAAACACTGGCACGGCTATGGTCGACAATGAAAAAGGTTGACATGAGTTTTTGAAGATTTCTTTTTCTTTTTTTGAATGTTTTCATATTCATTCTCATGTGTCGACCTGGACACCGATGAAGTGCCACACTTATGTCAACATTTACATGTGTTGAACTTTCTGTGTTGATTTTTTCTTGTAGCAATTATGAACTATGTGCACGTCAACCTACACATCATCAACCAATTCTTTGTATAATATATAACACCTGTTCTGTTTTACTGTAGGTGTTTTAAGTCAGACCTTTTACTGCTACTATTACTGTTTATGTAAATGCATTCTGAATGACAGCAACATCCTACCATCCTTCTACAAGAATATATAACCAACTAGGTGATTCATCGCGCCCCGTGCCCCCCCCCTCCCGCAATTCACGGACCCCCCGCGCACCCCCCTCCCGCGATTCGCAACCCCCCCTCGCGCAATTCACGCCCCCTCCCACGCTTTGCGGACCCCTGCCCTCTCTCGCCCCCTCCCTCCCTTGATTCACGGCGCCCCTCCCGCAATTCACGGCACCCCTAAGCCCCTCTTTAGTCCCCCGTATACTCACACACCCCTATCACTACCCAGCTTCCTGCTCTCCTGAACCGTAACTTCCACCACTGGGGAGTCGCTGACGCTGTTTTGCCAACATGCCCCTATCATGCCTCATAGCCCAGCCTCATAGCCCAGCCTCCTGCTCTCATGCACCCGAACTCCCACCCAGTAGGAGGAGACACTGACTAAGGGCCACCATCCTGTACTGCCACGCTGGACCCTCACCCACTGGCAGAAGCTGCACAGTATCTCCCACCCTCCTCTTTAGTCCCCCTTATGCCCACACAGCCCTATCACTACCCAGCCTCCTGTTTTCCTGTGTCGTGACCTCCGCCAGTGGGGAGCCGCTGACTCAGAAACACCCTACTATACTATTGCACACACACACCTAAACAACATGCACACACAGCCCCCCCCACACCCACAAATGTCACTGTACCATCCACACTATCAATGTACATCTTACTCTGTAACCACTTTTTAATTAAACAAAACAATACACACCCCCTCCCACATCATATGCTCTCTATGTAACACATTTCACCTATAACTCAAGTTGCAATACAGGCCATCTTTCATACAATTCTAACCATCTTTCTCATATACAAATGTTCACAAATTAAGGGGGCGCAGCCCCTTACGACGGTGTAAAGAGCCCCCGTAGGGCGCGATGAATCACCTAGTTACACTATATTTGCCTACCCTGCCGGAACGGTCAGGAGGCTCCCGAAAAATCGGGTCCCCCTCGCGGCCCCTCGTGAAGGTGGGTAAGTCTCCCACATGCCCCCCAAAGCCCTGCAACCCCACCCGGAGGCTCTGAAAGAAATGCCAGAATTTGCGGGTCACCTACTAAAATTACACGTATTGCATAATTTTAGCCCTGCCCTCTCCTTGCAAATCGCGGAGTTTATGTGTATTGGGGGCGGGCTTTGACACGCCAGCCTTATCCCCGCCCCCCAGACGTGCAACTTTGGTTGTTCTCTCCGCGATTCTCCTGAAGAGGAAGATTCAAAGGTCGGCAAGTATACATTAGACCTAGGGGGCAGTAACCTGGATGTGTGCTTCATTACCATCTGCTCCAATCTCTGTCTTCACAGCTCCCTCTCTCCGTTTACAGCAAGTTTGAAACAGACCAGTGTCCCTGCAAAAATAGCTTTCACTTTCTGTTATGATGTTGTTTAGCACACAAAGGGGCAATTTGGTCGTTCTAGTGGCCTCTAGTGGTCAGGAGGAGGAGTCATTGACAGTAAAGCGGAATACATGCACTATATAAAATATACCATATAATTGTCCATAAGTTAGGTCACGGCGCTTGCTGTATGAAGCTATAAAAGGCTCTCGGTTCTCCCAGTTCATAGCACTACACTTGCTGCTTTTAGTATAAGACTCCTTGAAATCTGCAGATTGTATAGACATCCTGTGAGTGGGAGACACGACTGTCAGATTCCAAGAACCGCTCCATTTTCATGCTAATAATCCTCTCTCTAGTTCTTCTCTTGGGCTCCCGCCTGCAGCTTGTATGGTGGCAGTGTACAGATATTGGCCTATATAAGGAGGCGGCTTACTCATAAGGACTGTCGCACGCGGCCCTTGTACCCCTGTGGCGGATGTGCCAAATAAAAGCTACTTGGTTACTCGTTTGGCTGACTTAAATTCAGACCTGGTCGCAGGGCACATTTTGTTTGCAAATGGACAAAACCATGTGCGCTGCAGGTGGGGCAGATGTAACAGGTGCAGAGAGAGTTAGATTTGGGTGGGGTGTGTTGAAGCTGAAATTTAAATTGCAGTGTAAGAATAATGCAGTCAGTATTTACCCTGCACAGAAACAAAATATCTCTCCCAAATCTCTCTGCACATGATACGTCTGCCCCACCTGCAGTGCAGCATGGTTTTTGTCCCTTTGCAAAAAAATGTGCAGCCTTGCTGACAGGTCTGAATTAGGCCCATTGTTCAGTTAGCCGCCAGGCGGACAGGCACCCGGGCAATGGGACATTTACTGAGCATACATACTGGAATGCTTTCTTCTGCAAATTGGGGGCGGGCCCTGATGTCATTTCACATCAGCCGCCCACCCCGAGCAGGCAGGGGAGCTCCTGCATTCCTTGGGCACGCCAACTGGTTTTTGTGGGCACGCCCATGAAACGGGGTGTTTTTCTCCCCGGAACACCCCCTTTGATGGTCAATAAGGCAGTGAGCGCTCCGGCAAATGAAAATCTCGCCGAAGGCGTTCACAGCGGGTCTGCAAAGGCGCAATAGCAACAGATGGTGCAAACCCCCACCATGGACAGAGGGGCCGAATTCGCTGCTCTAGAATCGGCTCGGTGGAAATAGCAGCCAAGATTGAATAGCCCCTATTTGTTCTCTGTTAGTCAATATCTGCTTATATGGCAAAAAAACGTATGCTGGGTCTTGATACCCCAGGGGAATGCCCAGCATCCCTGGAGACTGGTCTGTGTATAGCACTGGCTCTTCCTGTGTGACAGGAGCCAGATGCTGCACAAAAATATCACACTGCAGCACCCTGCTCCTGTCACTGCAGAAGTGCTGCCACCTTATCATTGATCTTTCACTTAAAACTGACACTTTAGTAAATGTACTCCTTTGGCCCTGTTACCTGATTACTTATAAGATCTGACTCACCTCAGTATTGCGATACTGTTTCACAAGTTGCCCGTTACATGAAGACTCTGCTCATTTCATACGCACCTGCGCAACCCTGTTTACTATTGTCACCTGCCTGCATAGTCTGGTTCCTGTGTCTATCGGGAGCGTTCTAAAATAAACGTCATTTTTTATCAGCAGATTCCAGGTAAAGCGATCTTCTGGTCGCTAGGAAACACATAGGGTAGGGGGTGGGGCTTCCAGGCGAACCATGCCAATACTTTTATCCACCTTATAACCTTAGTCATTTTCTTTATCCAATTTTTACCTCAATTTTCTAACTATGAGGCCTGAAATTCCCTCTGGATTATGGTAGAACACCACCAGCGAGCAATACGAAGCACAATGAGCGATGGTGTGGTTGCAGTGTGATGCTACAATGAGCGATGTGTGGTTGCATTGTGACTCTACAATGAGTGTGGTGTGGTTGCATTGTGGCGCTACAATGAGCGATGGTGTGGTTGCAATGTGACGCTACAATGAGCGATGGTGTGGTTACAGTGTGACGCTACAATGAGCGATGGTGTGGTTGCAGTGTGATGCTACAATGAGCAATGGTGTGGTTGCAGTGCGATGCTACAATGAGCGATGGTGTGGTTGCAGTGCGATGCTACAATGAGCGACGGTGTGGTTGCAATGCGACGCTACAATGAGCGATGGTGTGGTTGCAGTGTGACGCTACAATGAGCGATGGTGTGGTTGCAGTGTGACGCTACAATGAGCGATGGTGTGGTTGCAGTGTGATGCTACAATGAGCGATGGTGTGGTTGCAGTGTGATGCTACAATGAGCGATGGTGTGGTTGCAGTGTGATGCTACAATGAGCGATGGTGTGGTTGCAGTGTGATGCTACAATGAGCGATGGTGTGGTTGCAATGTGACGCTACAATGAGCGATGGAGTGGTTGCAGTGTGACGCTACAATGAGCGATGATGTGGTTGCATTGTGACTCTACAATGAGTGTGGTGTGGTTGCAGTGTGACGCTACAATGAGCGATGGTGTGGTTGCATTGTGACGCTACAATGAGCGATGGTGTGGTTGCAGTGTGATGCTACAATGCGCGATGGTGGTTGCAGTGTGACGCTACAAAAAGCGATGGTGTGGTTGCAGTGTGACGCTACAATGAACAATGGTGTGGTTGCAATGTGACGCTACAATGAGCGATGGTGTGGTTGCAGTGTGACGCTACAATGAGCGATGGTGTGGTTGCAGTGTGATGCTACAATGAACGATGGTGTGGTTGCAGTGTGATGCTACATTGAGCGATGGTGTGGTTGTAGTGTGATGCTACAATGAGCGATGGTGTGGTTGCAGTGTGATGCTACAATGAGCGATGGTGTGGTTGCAATGTGATGCTACAATGAGCGATGGTGTGGTTGCAGTGTGATGCTACATTGAGCGATGGTGTGGTTGTAGTGTGATGCTACAATGAGCGATGGTGTGGTTGCAGTGTGATGCTACTTCGAATATTCCAATTCCTAACATTGCCAGCATCGCACATAATTGAATTGGCCCCATGCATTAAATATAGGGAGCAAACATCGTCATTCAGTAAGATATGAAGATAATTAAATCCATTAATATTCACTCTCCTCTCGTTCATCTTCCAAATGAGAATGAAGTTAATGGAGTCTATTTATCTTACTTGACTTTCCGCACAGAAAATGAGATGATCAATGTCGCTGATGGGAGAACGTTGGATTAGAATTTGCAAGACACTAAATATTCCGTTAACTTTTTAGTTTAGAGGTCTTTACACTTCCCGCCCAGTGACCGTAACGGTGCAAAATATCATTGTATATCAGTAATAACAACATCACAAGATAAAGGCCGACCAGACATGTCAGGAAACCACTAGAAGTGCGCATCGTTACAGTGGCTGATGAACTACACATCCCAGCACACCCTGCCACAACTTTAACATGCCCAGATAGGAAAACTACTGTATGGCAGGGTGTACGGGTCATTAGGTCAACCAAATTCGTCATGTTGACCTTTTGACTGTTGAGCCTCCCACGGTTGACCTGCTTGTGTCGACCACCCATCCCTGCCAACCTTAGCCATGTCACTGTATTTCAGGTGTAAGCCCTGTAACGTCAGTGGTCAACCCATTATTTTTTTTATCTAAAAAGGATGGTTTCATTATTATGGTCTAGAATATACAGTATATGATATTCCAGCGCTGAGGATAATGGCGGTCAAACTACCAAACATAACACCCCAATTCACAGAATCCGGGCAGGGACTTGGTAAGGTAACCCTCCCTTCCCCGGCGACCGCTACCACTCCCCGCACCCTCACCGATTGGGATGCCACCTTTCGGTATTCCAGTATCGGCATCCTGATGCTTAGATGTTTCAGCGCCGGTTTTCTGATGGAGACTGAACACTGGTAACCTGACAACATCCCAATGGTCTTCATGGGATATATTGTCTGTCGTTCTAAGATTCTGTTCATTCTTTAAATATGTATAAATGAAAGATATTCATTACATTGAATTTGGCACTGGCTTAATTGGATAATCGTGATCTTGATACAGTACCTCTCGCCGCCATGATACCGTACCTCTTCCCACCAGTGAGAGGTCACATGACAACATATTACCGCAACATATTTTGGATATCATCTATCCTTTGGAAGACATTTTTAAAATCTTGGAGACGTTGCCAAGAGAACCCGTTTCTGTCATTTTCTTAAACACAAGCCGTGACATGACTGTTAGGAGCTGCTTGGCTGGTACTTTATCTCTCCCCACGGTATCGCTCTCCAAGAATTGATAAATACCTGTATTCCCTTAAGTCTATAAACGTGTAAAAGGTGCCCACACGGTTATTTTGGGATATGGCCGTTTGACCGATCGGAATGACCAATCGTTTAGAAAGTTACTGGGTGGGCACGACAGTGATCCAATTCCAATGTGGGGGCCGAAGGTCGTTCACCGAGCTGGCTGATTCCATCAGCAGGTGGAAAGATGAATGACCAGTTGTGCAGGATTTGGGCCACAACGTTCCATGGGTAGACAATGTGGCCGTGGCAGCAGCAGCATCTCTCCCCCCCGTCACTGGTAGATGGAGAAAGAAGCCGGTGGGGGGCAGGAGCTTTCAAAACTATTGAAATGAATGGGCGGCTGCTGATTGATATGAATGGGAGTTTTGGTAGAAACATGCATTAGATTTCAAACTCCTATTTAAATGACCAGGCAGCTGCTGAACTCTCTCAGCCAATCAATGGTCGTCATTCATTTGAATGAGTTTTAAAATCTCCTACCCACCACCGGCCTCTCTCTCCATCTGCAGAGTTGCGGGGCAGACCCCAAACACCCCTGATCTGGGCCAAAAAAAATTTGAATAAAAACCCTCTGACGTTCCAATCGTTCTTTGGGTGGCCATGATCAGGAGTGTTCTGGATTTCAAGGGAAATAGGATAGATATCATATTGGATTCAATATCTATCCGTGTGTGGGCACATTAACAGAGTACAGCGGCTTTTTAACCAGGCCTGCGATTTGAAAATCTAAGGTACAATTCTACACACAAACGTAGATGTAGAAAGAGCTTTAACATGTAAGGATCGTACACATGGGGCAATGTGTATGAGCCTGGGGGTACCGATATTGCATTGCTCCCCGTGCACCCAAACCGTACAGGTGGATCACCCAACACGTTTCATCCTTCTTCACGTCTGACATTCCAGTGAAATCGGTCTCAGGTAACACCAAATGGGAGGGATTAGATCTTCCCCATCTGGTTAACTCTCCGTTAGGAACACCCAAATGTCCCTTTGATGACCACTAATTAAACGCACATCTGGTACGCACATTGCTTATATTTTTACACTAGAGTGTGCGGTTTTATAAACTAGTTAAAAGTAGGGATGGCCATTGACCATCGATGATTCTAAATAATCGATGTCGAATACAATGTTTTGCTTTTTTTTTAAGTGCCGGGACACGGAGCATAGCTCCGCCCCCCGACACCCACTAAGCCCGGCCCCCTGTGTTTGATTGGCCCACAGGCCAATCAAACAAACACAATGTATGACCATCGATATGTAAAAATATCGATGGTCATCCATTGCATTGTTTAGCACTATCGATGGCCAGTTGCGGAATTGCCATCGATGGCAATGGCAACGATGGCCATCCCTAGTTAAAAGCCCATCAGAAGGACTGCTTAGTCCCGATCAGCTCCAATCTCTCTCTTCACAGCTCCCTCTGTCCATATCCAGGAGGTCTGAAACATATCACTTTGGTTTCACTTTCTGTTAAGGAGTAATTGGTCCGTTGCGTGGTCACTGGCGGTACTTCACCTCAAAAAGGTGATTTAGCCTTTTATATATAGTGATATAACAAAATAATCGATGGCAGCCAGTTATAGTTAATAACAGCAGAAAACCCCTATTACCATCTGAGGTCATAGTTTTTACGCATTTCATTCTGTAATTTTTTTTTCAGCGTGCAAAGGAAATTGACCACTTTAAAGCTTTAGTCAAGAACCAAAAAAAAAAAAAAAAAAATCGATTTAGGTTCAGATATTTGCCACTTGCGCTCTGCCGTAAAATAAAATCTTATCAAAATTAAAGTTTTATTCATCCGTGATAAAGTTTGAGGTGTTTTTTTTCTCCACAATAAAACAAGAGGATACGTATAATTGTGATTTGGGGTAATCGCACAACGCAGAATTAAAGCAAAAACTGTATTAGGAGACTCTTTTTTTCCGGATTGAATCAGAAAAAGAAAAAAAAACTACCGACATCATTACAGCGATTTCCTCTCGTTCTGAGCGTAATGAAATCTTTTTTTTTTTTGCTACACGTATGCTAATTACATTACTTTTCTATTTAATCTCCCAGCAATTTGCTTGCGCAGCCTGCACGGAGTGCAATGGCGGAGACGTAATGAGAGGCAGTCAGGCCACAAATTGCTCTAGGTAAGTGTGACAGTGATCTATGATCTATCTTGTTGGATGGCACGGTGATTAGCGGAGCACCGACGAGGGGGGAAATATACCGGCAATCAATTTACAGGGTATGCGGGACTGTAAATAACGCATAGCTAATTACTGTGGCGCCCCCCCATCCCTACAGGAAGTGGCAGTATTAACGGACTTTGCAGACTTAAAACCTCTAAAAAGGGGAGTATGGGGTAATGAAACAGGTCGGTGAGGAATCTCTTCTTATACCCCATTTAATGCATAAAATGGCAGCCATTTTGTCAGCCTATTAATTCACTAGGAATTAGAGACATCATAGAGGTAATTTGGGAAATCAACAACAATTCATTGGGGTAGATGTGTGAAGCAGGGATAAGGGAAGAGAAGTGAGCCAGAGGAGGAGTGGCCAATGGCAACCAATCAGCTGCTCTCTATGGGATATTGTCATTAGATTGACATGAACTGGGTCAATCACTGAAGGTTGATGGGGCATAGGTCAATAGGGTTGGTTGGTTGACACAGCAGACGATCAACAATGGCAAGGTCGATAGTAAAAAAGTCGACATGAGTCTTTCACACTTTTTTTTAGCCGACAGGCGGTATTTCATGCCCTACCCACCAATTATTTTGTTTCTGTGCAGGGTAAATACTGGCTGCATTATTATTACACTGCCAAATAGATTTCAGTTTGAACATCCCCCACCCAAATCCTACTCTCTCTGCACAGGTTACATCTGCCCCACCTGCAGAGCAGCATATGTTTTTTCCATTTGCAAAAATTGCAGCCGTGCTAACGGTGAATCAGGCTCACTGTGTCTTCTATGGGTGACACGAGGAACCTCTTTTAGAAAAAAATCTTGAACAAACTAAGTGTCGTATTTATTCTATTTTACAGAAGTGTGCCGATATCCGTGAATAAGAAAGGTGTACTTAAATGAGCTGAATTACAATTAGGAACGCCAGGCAAAATACACTGAGTTTATTGTATGTAAACAATCGCCGCGACTGATTCCAGACAGAACGAGTTACTCTGTAATTATTGCTCAGTCATTTACAATGCAATTACTAATCATCTTTGGGGCAGTCATTAAGGGGGATGTGATGGGCGAATGCAGTCTTGGATAAATGATCATTATTATTATTTTTTCCTTTGGAACATCTTTCCAACGTGGCTGTGGGGAGATTTATTACGGGGAGGACGATGGGGAATTTGCACCCGGGGAAATGATTCCTTTACTGTGGAACCAGGAAATTCATGGCTACATTTGCATATTTTCTGGAGGAGTTTCAGATTTCTTGCAAAATGTGCCCCATCGTCCCGTCTGACACCGGCTGCATCGCTTCCTGCACGTAGACTATAAACTCCGAGGCCTCCTCTCCTTGAGTGTACACCGTGACCGTTTCGATGCCTTCAACGTCGTCTGATGAAACCACCAGGTGGTGCTGCTCGCCCAACCCTACGGACGCTTGCTGTAGTGCTTCCTGGATCATCACCGTGCGATTGGCCGAGCGCTCTTCTTCAGTCACCTGCCAAGAGGATTGGGCGACAGGTTACGGAAAAGAACTATACATAATAGACAGCGCTGGATGTGTGTGAACAGCACAAGTAAGAGCTGCATGCAGTTAGTTTCTTCATAGGTTCATACTCCGATAACATAAGCTAAATTACATTACACGCTCTTCTCTGTCATGTCCCCGGCAAAGGAAAAGAACGGGAATCTGTTACAGTGTCTTATATAGCGCAGCAGATTCCGTTACAGCGTCTTATATAGCGCAGCAGATTCCGTTACAGTGTCTTATATAGCGCAGCAGATTGCGTTACAGTGTCTTATATAGCGCAGCAGATTCCGTTACAGCGTCTTATATAGCGCAGCAGATTCCGTTACAGCGTCTTATATAGCGCAGCAGATTCCGTTACAGTGTCTTATATAGCGCAGCAGATTCCGTTACAGTGTCTTATATAGCGCAGCAGATTCCGTTACAGTGTCTTATATAGCGCAGCAGATTCCGTTACAGCGTCTTATATAGCGCAGCAGATTGCGTTACAGTGTCTTATATAGCGCAGCAGATTCCGTTACAGTGTCTTATATAGCGCAGCAGATTCCGTTACAGCGTCTTATATAGCGCAGCAGATTGCGTTACAGTGTCTTATATAGCGCAGCAGATTCCGTTACAGGATCTTATATAGCGCAGCAGATTCCGTTACAGTGTCTTATATAGCGCAGCAGATTCTGTTACAGTGTCTTATATAGCACAGCAGATTCCGTTACAGTTTCTTATATAGCGCAGCAGGTT
This sequence comes from Crinia signifera, assembly GCF_055691185.1. Lineage (NCBI taxonomy): Eukaryota > Metazoa > Chordata > Amphibia > Anura > Myobatrachidae > Crinia > Crinia signifera. The sequence continues at coordinate 319,316,182 of NC_139221.1, forward strand.
CCGTCACAGTGTCTTATATAGTGCAGCAGATTCCGTTACAGTGTCTTATATAGCGCAGCAGATTCCGTTACAGTGTATTATATAGCGCAGCAGATTCCGTTACAGCGTCTTATATAGTGCAGCAGATTCCGTTACAGCGTCTTATATAGCGCAGCAGATTCCGTTACAGCGTCTTATATAGCGCAGCAGATTCCGTTAGTGTCTTATATAGTGCAACAGATTCCGTTGCCGTGTCTTATATAGTGCAGCAGATTCCGTTACAGTGTCTTATATAGCGCAGCAGATTCCGTTAGTGTCTTATATAGTGCAGCAGATTCCGTTGCCGTGTCTTATATAGCGCAGCAGATTCCGTTACAGTGTCTTATATAGCGCAGCAGATTCCGTTAGCGTCTTATATAGCGCAGCAGATTCCGTTACAGTGTCTTATATAGCGCAGCAGATTCCGTTACAGTGTCTTATATAGCGCAGCAGATTCCGTTACATCGTCTTATATAGCGCAGCAGATTCCGTTACAGCGTCTTATATAGCGCAGCAGATTCCGTTACAGTGTCTTATATAGCGCAGCAGATTCCGTTACAGCGTCTTAATAGCGCAGCAGATTCCATTACAGCGTCTTATATAGCGCAGCAGGTTCCGTTACAGGGTCTTATATAGCGCAGCAGTTTCCGTTACAGTGTCTTATATAGCGCAGCAGATTCCGTTACAGTGTCTTATATAGTGCATCAGATTCCGTTACAGCATCTTATATAGCGCAGCAGATTCCGTTACAGCGTCTTATATAGCGCAGCAGATTCCGTTACAGCGTCTTATATAGCGCAGCAGGTTCCGTTACAGGGTCTTATATAGCGCAGCAGATTCAGTTACAATTTCTTATATAGCGCAGCAGATTCCGTTACAGTGTCTTATATAGTGCAGCAGATTCCTTTACAGTGCTTTATATAGCGCAGCAGATTCCGTTACAGTGTCTTATATAGTGCAGCAGATTCCATTACAGGTTCTTATATAGCGCCAAGGACTGTCACTTTGTGACCCATACCTATCCAGAGCCCTCACTCATCACATCTTGATTTCCCTGAGAACGACTGCATCCTCTATAACGCACAGCTGCCACCTACTCAAAGTGTCTGCAAGCCGTTTAACACTGGAGAAGAAGGTCCTGTCACAAACATCAACAGGTCAGTGAGGCTTGCTCCCCGCTCTACATACAACAGAGGCTCGCCACATACAGCTAGAGCCTAAGCGGGTCGTAGCGAGCTCACCTATTGAAAACCTTTCTTCTGCGGCAAATAAGTATATTTCACATTCACATACAGAGGAACACTGCAGCCAATATATTGTACAGTCTGTACCTCATGGTGATTAGACACCTATCCAACTCTCAGGGTGTCCTGTTATTTTCACCAATAAAAGTTTTAAAGTTTTTTTGGCACTGACAAAAATTGCCATACACGTATCTTCTAAAAAGAAATTTGGAGGACTATTTTTTTCAATTAATACACACACCCTGGTGCGCACAGGGTTGTGTGTCTAAGAAAATTTGAAATCTCATTATATATTCCTAAATTGAGTGATTTGGAGCCGGATACTATTAATTATATCTTGGTCATTTATTGTGACTTTTTTATACAGTATGAGTTATTTCTAATTGTGTATTTTTATATTTATTTTTATATGTATTTTTTATAATAAACTGTAATCAATTTTTCAAAAATTGTGTGGCGCTCTCTAAACATCTTCTATTAATTTAAATCATTGTTATATTTACTAATTTAGATCATTTATTCTACTACTCTTATATAGCGCAGCAGATTCCGTTACAGTGTCTTATATAGAGCAGCAGATTCCGTTACAGTGTCTTATATAGCGCAGCAGATTCCGTTACAGTGTCTTATATAGTGCAGCAGATTCCGTTACAGTGTCTTATATAGTGCAGCAGATTCCGTTACAGCGTCTTATATAGCGCAGCAGATTCCGTTAGTGTCTTATATAGTGCAGCAGATTCCGTTGCAGTGCCTTATATAGCACAGCAGATTCCGTTGCGTTTTACAATAGTAGACAGTGATAAAACAAACTGGGTAGCAACAGACAGACTTGGAGGTAGGAGGGTCCTGCTGCAAGCTTACAATCTATAGGGACATAGGAGGGAAACACAAGTACAGGCACCAGTAATAGCATAGCAGTCCCACCAAGTTACAAGTCCAGAAGGAAAGCTATATAATTCATGAGTGCCTATTCAGAGGGTTATGCGTGTGGAACTTAAATATGATAGGCTTGCCTGAAGAGGTTAGTTTTCAAGGAACGCTTGAAAATTTGGAGGCTAGCGGAGAATCTTATTGTGCATGGAAGGGCTTTCCATAGGATGGGAGCAGCCTGAGGAAAGTCCTGTAACAGTGAATGGGAGCTGGTGTTCCTTACAGAAGAGAGACGCAGATCTTGTGCAGAGCGGAGTGGTTGAGATAGGAGATATTATGTGATAAGTAGAGACAGGAGTATATGCATTTGCATATTTATTCGCATATTTTGTCCATTCTCACTTGTTATTGCAGATTTTACCTAAAATCTAGTGATGGTGCATATTTTAGGACCCACCACCTTTCCATCCACGAATCACAGCACTGATTTGCCCTCCTGCTGGCCAGGTAGTGGTAGAGTGTGCAGGCCGGGCCAATATGTGCGCAGTGTGGGGGACATTGCTCTAGGCTGCCAATCTATTTTAATAAAAGTCAGTCGGGGTGGGTTATGCCACAAAGCTCCTGAACCTTTGCCTGCCCCTGGCCTGGGACTTTGCGCCAAGAGAGAGACTTCTGCAGCAGAGGAGGTGGGCGGAAGGATTGTGACATCAAGCGGCGTGGAGGAAACTCCGGGTCACAGTGAGTATGCGGCGCAGGGAGAAAGCCTTCCACTGCGCAGCTTTCACATGCTATGTTGACATTTGATCCATCTGTGCTGGAGATGAGGGTCTGTGTACTTGATAACAGAAGAGCCTAGGACACTGCAGTCTGCTGTAGCAGCCTGGAAGAAAAAAAATCCTGTGTACAGCACTAAACATCTGCAGATACTGTGGTCCTATTTTTGAGGTTTATTTGCAACTAATAGGCTGCTGATTTTTAAATAAATAAGTTAAAAATTACTTTTTTTTATTATTTAATGTAGCATATTTTAAACACTTTTCGTGCATATTTTAAGTATTTTTCATGCATATTTGCATGCATATTTCAAGCTTTTTATATTGCATTTAATCCTCTCTAGTGATAAGTAAAGAGATATAAGCTGGTGCAGAAGGGTAAATAGCTTTATACGCGAGTAGAAGTATTTTATATTGAATACAGTAAAATACAGGCAACCAATGAAGAGACTGGCAGAACGGATCAGCAGACGATGGGCGTCTTGCTAGGAAGATCAGCCTAGCAGCAGCATTTAAAATGGATTGCAGTGGGGAGAGTCTGTTCTGGGGTAGACCAATAAGGAGACTATTGCAATAATCAATGCGGGATATAATGAGTGCATAGATTTAGTATTGTCTTGTGTAAGATAGGGTCGTATTTTGGATACGTTTTTAAGATGCGTGTAACATGATTCGGAGACAGATTGAATTTGGGGAACAAAGGACAGTTCAGAATCAAGGATGACTTCTAGGCAATGAGCTTGTGGGGTAGGGTAGATTGTTGAGTTGTCAACAGTTATGGAGATATCAGGATGGTAACTGTTCATGGCAGGTGGGAATATAAGTAATTCCAATGTGGAAATATTGAGTCTGAGGTGGCGAGAAAACATCCAGGATGAGATGGCAGAGAGGCATTCAGAGACTCGACCCAAGACCGATGGTGTCAACTCTGTGGTTGATAGATAGATTTGAGAATCGTCCGCATACAAGTGATACTGGAATCCGAAAGAGCTGATTAGTTTACCAAGCGATGAGGTGTAGATTGAGAAAAGCAGAGGACCTAAGACTGAGCCTTGCGTAACTCCAACTGACAGAGGTAGTGAAGAGGAGGTAGTCAGAGAAGCAAACACTGAAAGAGCAATCAGATAGGTAAGATGAGAACCAAGAAAGGGCTGTATCATTAAAACCTAGGGAGTGCAGTGTTTGTACGAGAAGAGTGTGATCAACAGTGTCAAACGCAGCTTGTAGAAGAATAAGTAGTAAGTAATGGCCTTTGGACTTAGCAGTCACCAGATTCACCACTTTAGTCAGTGCTGTCTCAGTGGAGTGTTGGGTACGAAAGCCTGACTGAAGTGGGTCTAATAGGGTGTGAGAGTTAAGAAAGTGTGTGAGGCAAGAGTAGACAAGTCTCTCAAGTAGTTTGGAGAGGCAGGGGAGCTGAGAGATAGGACGGTCTATCTCTTCCCCCTGACTCTCCATATCTCTACAAGCTTCCAACGGGATTTCAAGACCCACTTCTTCCAAAACTCATCCCAAACTGTCACCCCTGTCTGTCTGCCACTCTTCCCTCATTTGTTTTTCCTTCTTTTGCTTAAACCATCTTTGATGGCACCAAAATCGTGTCCTCTGCAGCTATGGTTATGTGCCCTGTACTTGTCCTCTATATCATGCAACTGTAAGTCACTGTTCTGCTTATTCGTACTGGGCGCTACAGATCCCGTGTTGTGCCATATAAATAAAGTATAATAATAATAATTATTATTATTAAGAAGACCATATTAGAACTGCTAGTATTTCTGCACTATGCAGTAGGTGTGTTTGATGCGGGACATTAATGGTGGCGTTCTGAATGCGCTCCATTTGCAGAAGTGACAGGAATCATCAAACAGTTTTTGCTAGCAGCCATTCTCCGTTACTTAAATGTAAATAACGGGAGGAAGAGGAGCTCGGAGCTGCGTGTTCCAGGTTCTTCTCCAGAATCAGTCAGGCCTTACTATTTTCACAAGAGATGGTGTTCCCTTCTCTGTATTTATACTTTTTTATAGGAGCTGTCAGGAAAATATAAATCATTAACAGGTTTTACTCCATTTGCTGAGCTTCAAATGTCAGGTCTGCAACTAGGATCCATAACTCTCCCTTTCCAGTATGATAAATCACGGTTCAGCGAGGAGATTTGCATTTCAAAGTCAGTGTTTACATCATCTCACTTCTGAAAATTCTCATTTACATTCTCATAGAACAGCCGAGGGCTGAGTCCCATCCGCCGCATAATGGAGTAAACCATCCCGACCGTTAAATGAGCGACGATGCCAGCTTCAATTCCCTGAGCTGGCATTTCTGTTCTGGTTTGATGCCAGCATTGTGCTTAATTTAAAATATAAAAGGCGATGCTGAAGATCGCGCCCCCTGGGTTAGGAGAAAACAAGGCTGGAATTTTAGTGGGATGAAACGCTAAAAATCCTTCAGAAGTTTCCTTCCGCTCGCATTGAGAGAACAAACTTCTCACCGACGGCTGTCGATTCATTGATTTTTTTTAATAGGTGACTTTTTCAGTCTACGGTATCTAGATCGAAAATCACGTGGTTGGTTGACCTCTCTTGTTCGAACACGTCTAGCTAGATGCCTAAAGATAGTCGATTGACAGTAACGGAAGTTAGATGTGTTGGTCGACGGGAGTTTTTCATGGTTTTTGCTGTAGACTGACTTGACTTTAACATACAAATGGGCATAGAGCTGGGGTAGCCAACTCCAGTCCTCGAGAGCTACCAACAGTTAATGTTTTCCAGATCTCCTCACAGAATCACACGTGAAGTAATTATCTCCACCTGTGGATCTTAGAAAATGTGTCAGTCAGTAATGAGTGGTTGTCTGGATAATGTGAACTGTTGGTAGCTCTCAAGGACTGGAGTTGGCTACCACTGGCCTAGAGATAGATTATAATAGTGTGTCGAGCATAGCGAGCCAGGCAGGGGGACCACTTATTTGGTGTCTATGACCACCTATGTCAACGTAGACACCAAACAAAGTGAAAAACTCGACCTAGTAACTGTCTATCACATTTCCGTCGATCTAACATTTGTATCTAACTTAAGTTACTGTCGAACTAGACATTGTTGACTATCTTGAAGCGTGGTCGACCACATGATTGTCCATCTAGACACTGCCGTTCCGCTATATATATATCAGAACCACTTTTACTGCAGTCTGGGCACTGTACTTGTGCATGATTCAGGCCTGTTCGCTAGGCTACCTATACCCGCAGCCTAGCGAACAGGTCAGCGCGGACCATCAGTCGCTGACCATTGAATCAGTCACCGATCACTGAATGATTTTTCTCCCCTTCGGAAATAGAAGTCAGTGAAGTGGGACTTTTATTTCAGCCAGAGGTGGCCAAAAAGGGGTCAGACGCTGGCGTCATGCGACATCTGCCCCAAGCAGGCATCGGCCTGTCTGCGCTCCCATGCTCCAGCCCCCATCCACTCCCTCTGGACTGATGGTGTGAAACTAGAAAACGGTGTAACACTTGGATGCACACAGAATATAGGTATGCAGCATATCATTTTAATCATCAGAAGCTGCTTGTGCATCCTATTTGCACAGAATTGCATTGGACCAATCAGCTCACGCCAGGCATTTCCTGTAGCGGGAGATGCCTGGCGTGAGCTGATCGTTCCAATGCAATTCTGCAACCTGCACCATTCACTGGCAATGCTAATGTGAATACTGTAGCTTTCAGTCTAGCACCCTGCATCTTTCAAACCCCCTCAGTTCCCCTTCCCTTTCTGGGGTGTCTTTCACTCAATGTGGTGCTTCTAGCACAGTGTGGTCTGTATATAAGTGCAGATAAACAGACCACTCTGTGCTAGAAGCACCACAGCAGAGAGCAGGAAAGAGGAGCGGCAAGGGTTTTGAAAGGTACAGAGGGGCTACAATGAACTCTAGATATAAACTCGTATGAATGAAATAAAAAGCCAGCTCCTGGCATTGACGGTGACATACATTTTCCTAAAGGTGCAAACCATGATCTCACCTGTTCCACCACCGTAACAGTTCCGGGAGCCATAGCAACCACCGAAGCGACAGCGTCGTGGGACTCCGATCCCAACTCAATGATCTGCTGAAGTATGTTCACGGCCGTGGGGTCAAATTTATCACCTGAACAAGAGAGATAATACATACAAGTTACCTGTATAAGGCTTGGTAGCGTGACTTGTGTCCTTTTACAGCCGCCACGAAAATATGGACTGCGAAAGACTGAACGAAGTACATGAATACGGCTCTTCTGAGAGTCCTAAATGTACATAATTAATGAAGAGAAAATTAAACACACAACTTTTTATCGTATGAAGGGATTGTGTTCCGAGTAGCTATATAATGATATTTCTCATCAGTGCTGTGTACGCTTCCTCTAAAGCCGCCATCTGGGTGACCATCTGCAGCTCGGCGGATAAACAAAGCCAGGCTTCTGCAGAACAATTTGCAGATATGAAATCAAATATTGTTCGGAAATTAGGCTTCATCTTCCTTTATGCCGTACAGAGAGAGTGCGGGCGCGGTGCACTTTACCTACAGCTGGGGAACAATGATAAAAGACTATGAAGCAGAAAGGCAATGACACAACAGAGTGTGTGTGTTTGTGTTGTGTGTGTGATCCTAACCACAATGATTTGTTGCCTATTAAGCACCACTGATTTTTGTCATGACAGAAAGCAATTATTGCAGGGACACTGATCTGTTTTAAACTTGCTGGATTTTGATGGGCTTTTAACTAGTAACACATCACCGATCTTATGAAGAATGTTCACAATAATGCGACGCGTTGGTGTGTGGTTGGCTTGTTTAATGCTATCAACAGGGTTCCGTGGATGGAAAACAATGAAGATGCCATAGAAATGCTATGTGCTGCATGTTATCTGTGTCGGCATTTAAATTCTTAAAGCATCATGCTTAAAGTTATAGTGTGGGATGGTACTAAAGGGCCGCATTTCCCATAATCCCCAAGCTCTGACCAGCGGAGCTTCGGTGCGGAGGGTAACGCGCATATACGGGGTCGGAACCAAGAAGTGCCGACATTGGAAAGGGCAGCTTTTAATAGGAAGAGCTGACCTTTGCTATACTAATCCCGCACATAAGGTCGACATGTTTTTCGCTGTCAACACCATCAGTGTTTTGATGAAACAACTGGACCATCCTTAAATCTTTTCATGGGATAACAATGTCTTATCGTTTCAGAATTATATAATTTAAAAAGTTAGATGGTCCCTAAATGAATTTGAAGAAACTGGGGACAAAATCTAATCAAATAAAAAATGAAATCCAGGAATCATTAATGAGCAGCGGTGGCGCTAGAGGTGGACTGCAGCACGGTTCAAAATTCAAATAGGGGAGCCACACCCACTGCCACCAACTACCATTCCAAACTGACTCACCAGCAGTTGGCGTTTCTCTCCTATTTGAATTTTGAACTGTGCAGCAGCCCCGCCCCCTCTGGAGCCGCCACTGGTAATGAGACAAATACAGCACCTCTGTATAGAAACGTATCGCTTGGCACAAAGCAAAGCTGAATGCTTCTAACATCCAAATCTAAATGCCATTTGGTCGACTTAGGCAAGGTCGACAGACAAACGGGGGACGTGAGTTTTTCATGATTTTTTGGGGGGTCTATGCAATCGTACATTGACAAGGACACGTATATATGCACCGCGTTCGCTCGCCGTGCTGCGTGCACTATTATATTCCCAGCCAATGCCGACTTGGATAATAAAATATGAAAAACTCTTAAAAAAAAAAATATCACAGAAAACACATGTCGACATTTTTGACTGACATTGCCTATGCCAGCCATAAGCTTGTGTCGACTTTTTTGCAGGGTTGACATACCTTAGTTTGACCCTGCCAAAAGGTGGACACAAGCTTATGGCGGACATAACAATGTAGGTGTCGACCTAGACCATGTCTACCCACTGACTGTACACCCTGGAAATAAACCCTGTGTATTACTGGAACTGTCCATGGTGCTTCTTATTCAGCAAACCCCCGGTAGCTGCTGAGCTTGTGCTCATACAATACAGAAGCGTGACGGTCTGTTGCTGGCTCTTCATTATTCATTGGCCTCCGCAGAGCGTCATGCCACACTTACTGGTTTCCGAGGTGTAGTGCAGATCCTGGAGAGCGGCAACAGCTGTCTGTGTTCCCTGAACATCTGTTTCAGCCTCAGTGATATGAAGGAACTGGGCAGAGATCTCTTCGGTCACATCCACAGACTGCCGAGCGCCGCAGATACAGGGAACAGGGAAAGGAAAGTGCATCATAGAAGGTGATTTAGAAACGGACGGATCTGCACAACAAACTAACAGAACAGCTTACCTGGAGCAGACATTACTGCAAAACTAACAACACATTAACATCGTTACACAAAGAACGAACATGGTGCCAACATTGCCTTAACTGAGGATCTGCCGTCATGCCATGCTTACAGTGCTGCAGTATGGGAAAACATTTCAATATATAAACCTGGGAGTGTAAAATGTTTAACATTAGCCGGACTCTCAGAGGGGGTGCAACCGGCAGCACAGCAGAGGGAAATGTAACTGGGAGCACAGCAGAGGGGGAATGTAACTGGGAGAACAGCAGAGGGGGAATGTAACTGGGAGCACAGCAGAGGGGGAATGTAACTGGGAGCACAGCAGAGGGGGAATGTAACTGGGAGCACAGCAGAGGGGGAATGTAACTGGGAGCACAGCAGAGGGGGAATGTAACTGGGAGCACAGCAGAGGGGGAATGTAACTGGGAGCACAGCAGAGGGGGAATGTAACTGGGAGCACAGCAAAGGGGGAATGAAATGGGAGCCCAGCAGAGGGCAATGTAACTGGCTTCACGGCAGATGAGAATTTAACTGGCTTCACGGCAGAGGAGAATGTAACTGGGAGAACAGCAGAGGGAAATGTACAGTAACTGGCAGCACAGCAGAAGGGAACGTAACTGGCAGCACAACAGAGTGGGGTGCATCTGGGAGCACAGCAGAGGGGAGAGTAACCAGCAGCACAGCAGAAGGGAATGTAACTGGCAGCACTGCAGAGGAAGAGTGTAACTGGCAGCACAGTAGGGGGAAATGTACAGTAACTGGCAGCACAGCAGAGAGAAGAGTAACTGGCAGCATAGCAGAAGGGAATGTAACTGGCAGCACAACAGAAGGGAACGTAACTGGCAGCACAGCAGAGGAAGAGTGTAACTGGCAGCACAGCAGAGGGAAATGTACAGCAACTGGCAGCACAACAGAGGAAGAGTAACGGGGCAGCACAGCAGAGGGAAATGTACAGTAACTGGCAGCACAGCAGAGGAAGAGTGTAACTGGCAGCACAGCAGAGGGAAATGTACAGTAACTGGCAGCACAGCAGAGGGAAATGTAGAGTAACTGGCAGCACAGCAGAGGAAGAGTGTAACTGGCAGCTCAGCAGAGGGAAATGTACAGTAACTGGTGGCAGCATAGCAGAGGGGAGTGTAACTGGCAGCACAGCAGAGGGGAATATTTATGTAAGCACAGAATAAAATCATTCAGTAGTAAAACTTGTAGATTCCGGGAATGTGCCGGGTACCATAGAGACAGCACATCTATACCTGGCCCTGACGAAGATGGTACAGCAATAGATTACACGAAAGACAAAGTATTGCTGATGCCCTTTTAGTGCGCCCATTAATCACCGCTCGCACACAATGCTTACCAGCCAGGCTTATCTGACAACCACCTGACAGCCCGGGCATTCATCACAGCAGCGGCAGCCTCACAGCCAATGCCAGCAATGCAGTCAGAACTCACAGCGGCTGCTCGGATGGGATTCTGATTTTTTATTGCAAAGATTAAAATAATAAGAAACAAAACAAACCCCGGAAATGAGGAATGATGGAGATTACAGGTAATGGACAGCTTCATAATACAGCGTTCCCAAGGGCTAAAAAGACGCATAAAACGGACTTCAATAAATCAGTAAGATGCTTACAGTAGGGCCCTGAGCATGGAGCGTTCTAATCCCTGGTACCGGTGACATCAGCATTGTTATCTGTGACAACTGCCCTGTAACTAGTGGGTGGTTGTGATGATGCTGGAAGGTGGCGAAGGAAAAGAATCAATGCGATATATGATCATCGGTCTCGTAGAGGGTCCTGCTTGTAAGGGCATATAGGGGAGGGTCAGACAGACTGGGGTGACATGAATGGGGTAGGCAGCGAGCATGGAATAGAGGGTTAGGAGGATAGCCGTATGTCTGATGAAGAAGTTGATCTTCTGTATGGATTTCTGAAAATTCATCCTGATTAGTGCAAGCCGGTGAGGGGGCAGAGACCCGTTCTCGAGCAGCTCACGCCTGTGCACTGGTTGGTTACGGGCTAACTAATGACCACTCTTGGTCGAAGGAGTTTAATTAGACGAATAAAGACAGTCTACGGGGTCTAGAGCGACAGTGCCGGGAGTTAGGCGCATGAGGGAGAACGACGGCAACAAGAGCGACAGTTTTAGAGGTTTTTTTGGTTCCCGAATATCACAGCTGTTCCCGTGGACACGGTATATGTGCATAGTGTCCCCTCGCATGGTCCCTCGCTATTCTCAGCACACTTATAATCTAACACTATTGCCACTTGGATCGTAAAGAACGAACCAAGTTGGGCTGCACCAAAAAAAACCCTCGAAAAACGTGTGTCGGCGTGGTGACTGTCGAACTGATCTCTGTCGAACTCCGGCTGGCATCTAACTCTCGTCACTGCCGCTCTAGACCCCTGTTGACTATCTTAGACATCTTTTACCAAGAGTGGTCAATTAGGTAACAGTTGATCTAGACACCGGCGACCGTATACGCACTGGTTCACGACTGGATCTGTCCTAATCAGTAGCGTCTCATTCCGGCACAACGCCAAACTACGCTCTTGCCTCTATGATAGCCTATCCCTACTAACAAAGGACATTTGCAGACCAGATGCCTACATCTTGTATCTTTATTTGAGTGTCCCTCAAGCACTTTGATCCCTGTAATAAGTCAGACTATAGTTGAATAAGACGGGCTGACGCTTTTCTGCGCAGATCATTTTGGCCGCCGCGGCCGGTCTCTTACCTCCCACCGTGTCTCCTTGTCGCTTTCAACCATTTTAAGATTATGCTTATTCTTCAGATGTCTGTTGAATTCCCATTTCGTTCCATACACAAAACTGCATACAGGGCACTTAATACCTCCTAAAGATAGGTACGGAGAGATGAAAAGAACATTCTGTATTATAATGTAATGAATGCCATTCAAGGCGCAAAGGACAACAGAGCGATACAATATGGTATAATAGGCGACATTAAAAGAAATCTGATTATATTTAAAATCGCTAATTACAAGAACGATCTCTACGCCGATGGAACATAAGACTACCCAACACCTCCAAAAATGTCACAGTAGCGTGCGCATGAAACAAAGAGAGCGGTAAATTAGCATTTTAACTACTGTTTATTTAAAAATTAATTACATTTTCAATAGCTTCACAAATAATTGAACAACGGCGGGACGTGAAAGGCTTGTTGGCATTCACCCACGAAAACACTTGTATTCAATGTGTGGGGGATTTGATTGCCAAAACGCTGACAAAGGGATGAATGCCGCCACTGTGTTGTTCTTTAAAACTAGACATTTTGTGGGACGAATGCGACGATTTAGAAGTAGAAATGCTGTAACAGTATTGTGGGGCGAGTTTGTATCTTCGGTCTCACACTCGGGAACCGACTTGGTCACTCATTAATGGAACAAAGGGGTATCTGTTTGTGCGATAAAGGGGGGACGTCCTATTTTACACACTTCGGAACTTATTATAAAAAGATTTTATTTATAGGGCGCCACAAGTGGTTGGCAGCGCCATACATGAGGCACACATTACAACAATACAGGGTGAGCAAAACAGAGCACAGGTAACAACTATGAGCACAATGCTCAGTACACAATACAGCTGGGATGTAGGGAAGCAGAGGAGGTGTCGGTGTACTACCAGGTGCAGCGCCGTACATAGGGCACACATTAGTACAATACAGGGGACACAGAACATTACAGTTTCTGAGACACTGTAACAGCAGCACAATGCTCAGTGAACAATACAGCTGGGATGTAGGGAAGCAGAGGAGGTGTCTGTGTACTACCAGGGGCAGTGCTGTACATAGGGCACACATTAGTACAATACAGGGGACACAGAACATTACAGTGACTGAGACACTACAACAGCACAGGTAACAGCAGCACAATGCTCAGTACACAATATAGCTGGGATGTAGGGAAGCAGAGGAGGTGTCCGTGTACTACCAGGGGCAGCGCTGTACATAGTGCACACATTAGTACAATACAGGGAACACAGAACATTACAGTGACTGAGACACTACAACAGCACAGGTAACAGCAGCACAATGCTCAGTACACAATATAGCTGGGATGTAGGGAAGCAGAGGAGGTGTCCGTGTACTACCAGGGGCAGCGCTGTACATAAGGAACACATTAGTACAATACAGGGGACACAGTACATTACAGAGACTGAGACACTACAACAGCACAGGTAACAGCAGCACAATGGTCAGTACACAATACAGCTGGGATGTAGGGAAGCAGAGGAGGTGTCTGTGTACTACCAGGTGCAGCGCTGTACATAGGGCACACATTAGTACAATACAGGGGACACAGAACATTACAGTGAGTGAGACACTACAACAACACAGGTAACAGCAGCACAATGATCAGTACACAATACAGCTGGGATGTAGGGAAGCAGAGGAGGTGTCTGTGTACTACCAGGGGCAGTGCTGTACATAGGGCACACATTAGTACAATACAGGGGACACAGAACATTACAGTGACTGAGACACTACAACAGCACAGGTAACAGCAGCACAATTCTCAGTACACAATACAGCTGGGATGTAGGGAAGCAGAGGAGGTGTCCGTGTACTACCAGGGGCAGCGCTGTACATAAGGAACACATTAGTACAATACAGGGGACACAGAACATTACAGTGACTGAGACACTACAACAGCACAGGTAACAGCAGGACAATGCTCAGTACACAATACAGCTGGGATGTAGGGAAGCAGAGGAGGTGTCCGTGTACTACCAGGGGCAGCACCGTACATAGGGCACACATTAGTACAATACAGGGGACGCAGAACATTACAGTGACTGAGACACTACAACAGCACAGGTAACAGCAGCACAATGCTCAGTACACAATACAGCTGGGATGTAGGGAAGCAGAGGAGGTGTCCGTGTACTACCAGGGACAGCGCTGTACATAGGGCACACATTAGTACAATACAGGGGACACAGAACATTACAGTGACTGAGGCACTACAACAGCACAGGTAACAGCAGCACAATGCTCAGTACACAATACAGCTGGGATGTAGGGAAGCAGAGGAGGTGTCCGTGTACTACCAGGGGCAGCGCCGTACATAGGGCACACATTAGTACAATACAGGGGACAAAGAACATTACAGTGACTGAGACACTACAACAGCACAGGTAACAGCAGCACAATGCTCAGTACACAGTACAGCTGGGATGTAGTGAAGCAGAGGAGGTGTTCGTGTACTACCAGGTGCAGCGCTGTACATAGGGCACACATTAGTACAATACAGGGGACACAGAACAATACAGTGAATGAGACACTACAACAGCACAGGTAACAGCAGCACAATGCTCAGTATACAATACAGCTGGGATGTAGGGAAGCAGAGGAAGTGTCTGTGTACTACCAGGTGCAGCACTGTACATAGGGCACACATTAGTACAATACAGGGGACACAGGACATTACAGTGACTGAGACACTACAACAGCCCAGGTAACAGCAGCACAATACTCAGTACACAATACAGCTGGGATGTAGGGAAGCAGAGGAGGTGTCCGTGTACTACCAGGGGCAGCACCGTACATAGGGCACACATTAGTACAATACAGGGGACACAGAACATTACAGTGACTGAGACACTACAACAGCGCAGGTAACAGCAGCACAATGCTCAGTACACAATACAGCTGGGATGTAGGGAAGCAGAGGAGGTGTCCGTGTACTACCAGGGGCAGCGCTGTACATAGGGCACACATTAGTACAATACAGGGGACACAGAACATTACAGTGACTGAGACACTACAACAGCACAGGTAACAGCAGCACAATGCTCAGTACACAATACAGCTGGGATGTAGGGAAGCAGAGGAGGTGTCCGTGTACTACCAGGGGCAGCGCTGTACATAGGGCACACATTAGTACAATACAGAAGACACAGAACATTACAGTGACTGAGACACTACAACAGCACAGGTAACAGCAGCACAATGCTCAGTATACAATACAGCTGGGATGTAGGGAAGCAGAGGAGGTGTCCGTGTACTACCAGGGGCAGCGCCGTACATAGGGCACACATTACTACAATACAGGGGACACAGAACATTACAGTGACTGAGACACTACAACAGCACAGGTAACAGCAGCACAATGCTCAGTACACAATATAGCTGGGATGTAGGGAAGCAGAGGAGGTGTCCGTGTACTACCAGGAGCAGCACCGTACATAGGGCACACATTAGTACAATACAGCTGGGATGTAGGGAAGCAGAGGAGGTGTCCGTGTACTACCAGGGGCAGCGCTGTACATAAGGAACACATTAGTACAATACAGGGGACACAGTACATTACAGAGACTGAGACACTACAACAGCACAGGTAACAGCAGCACAATGGTCAGTACACAATACAGCTGGGATGTAGGGAAGCAGAGGAGGTGTCTGTGTACTACCAGGGGCAGTGCTGTACATAGGGCACACATTAGTACAATACAGGGGACACAGAACATTACAGTGACTGAGACACTACAACAGCACAGGTAACAGCAGGACAATGCTCAGTACACAATACAGCTGGGATGTAGGGAAGCAGAGGAGGTGTCCGTGTACTACCAGGGGCAGCACCGTACATAGGGCACACATTAGTACAATACAGGGGACGCAGAGCATTACAGTGACTGAGACACTACAACAGCACAGGTAACAGCAGCACAATGCTCAGTACACAATACAGCTGGGATGTAGGGAAGCAGAGGAGGTGTCCGTGTACTACCAGGGACAGCGCTGTACATAGGGCACACATTAGTACAATACAGCTGGGATGTAGGGAAGCAAAGGTGGTGTCCGTGTACTACCAGGGGCAGCGCTGTACATAGGGCACACGTTAGTACAGGGGGACTGGAGCTCTCGAAGACGGTCGGTGGGTAGGGAGAGCAACCTCGGGTTGCAATTCACAGTGAATTGCATCATCATGGCTCCGGACAATGCATCATGTGGTCTATCATCTTGGCATGGTGTAGTGTGGGCAGACCAGAGCTATGTGATTTTACATTCATGTCCCTTGCTCCGCCCCTACCCAGTGTTAAGGTGCTCATACACTGCCTGTGATGTCTCGCAACAGTGTACGGACACCCGACAGAGTGCGAGCCACCGGGACCTTCCGTTGTGATGGATCGCATGTGTCCCTCCCTGCTTCTCGCCCGCCCCGCCACCTGGAGGAACGGGTGGTCGGACGGCCTGCCGGTCCGACCACCTGGTCGTGTCCGATGCGTTCGGGACCACGCATCGGACCCGACGGCATTTCAGGAAGAGGCGATTTGGTCCGATTTAACGGGCCGATTGGTCGCAATCGGCCGAAATCAGACCAAATCGCCTTGATGTATGGGGGCCTTTACTCTCCCCCATCATGCTCCCTGCCATATCACGCTGGCTGCCTTACTGCCATCCATCCGTATTTGAAGTATCAGAAAATGACACAGTGGTCTATTTACTAAGCCTTGCATGGAGATACAGTTGAGAGAGATAAAGTATGAGCCACTCAGCTCCTATCACTTTTCAAACACAGCATGTGACATTGCAGCTTATTGGCTGCTTTTTTATCTTGAACCCTAGAGAAAGAGGGCAAAGGTCTGATTCAAACCTGATCGCTGGGCTTTCAAATCTGCGGAGCCCAGCGATCAGGTAAATACAACACCCCACACCAATTCCCACCCCTGTGAACGGCTGCAAATTCACTCGCAGCCGTACACACAGAGAAATCCATTCCCCATGGAGAATGCCCAGAAAATGCCTGTGACGTCCCCAAAAGGCTGCCCACTGCCAATCACACAGTGAGCGGCCGGTGATCGGTGCGCTGTCCTAAGATGATCACCAGGGTTGGAAATCCGCAGCCCTCCGATCAGGGCTGAATTGGGCCCTAAGTACGTAACCACAGTAATTTCAGGCATATTATTTCCATATTTCGATGAATACATTGCCTTGCTGTTTACACACCAGAACGGACTTTGATAATCGTCATGCGTGTCGCATAGAGATTATTTTACTGCGCACGCCCTCTGCTGCCACCGCTAATAAGAAACAGATTGTAATGGCAACGTAAACGGCGGCACTTCATCAGCTCCCAGCGATTGTGTTCCGTCAGATGGAGAACACTCACGCTGATTTCCTATACTTCAGCTTGGAAAAATAATCCCGTTCACAAAATTCCCATCAAAGAGCTCAGCTGTGATTACAGAGGGTATTAACGAGCAAATTCTCCACAAGATCATTCCGATTGCTTGTAATTCGTTGGCACGTTAATTAACAATTAAAAAAATAAAACAAGGAAACCGCTAGATGTAGCCAAGTCCGCGCAGTGGTGGCAGCCATTTTGTCGGCTTAACTAATGTTCACGAGAATTTATTTGGGGAGCTGAATAGGGAGGTCCTCAACTTTTGAGGGGTCTATAGCAGTGGTTCCCAAACGGTGTGCCGTGGCACCCTAGGGTGCCTCGGGACCTTTGCAGGGGTGCCTCGGGTTTGGGGTCCAGGACCAATGCAAATTATTAATGGTCATTGTAATATGCAAAACCACTGCTGGTAGCTGCCAATCATAAACTATGTGAACAAGCAAAAGTGAATTCAGTCCCTTACCACATAATTAAACCTAAAGATGACATATTAACCAAATTTACTTAATTTAAAAAAAAAATCTCAAATCCCAGGGGTGCCTTGAAAAAAATCTGATACTTAGAGGGTGCCATGATTCAAAAAAGTTTGGGAACCACTGGTCTATAGTATTAGATTAACTTGTCATATTCTCATGGGCTTTGTCCAGACTTACAGTAATAGCTGGATCTGGTCTCCCTGGTTGATTCCCTTTATATCCTCTTTAGTATACAGTATGTTCCGGCTGATGGGAAATACCATATGACCCGGCAGGGCAGGGGGAGCATGAAAGTAGCCAACGGGACACAGAAAGTGTACCCTCACTTCACTTGCTTCATTTGTTCATCACCTGGTTACTAAAGGCAACCAGTGGTGGCGTGGAGAGTGAAATTGCTTTTCCACCGACTTTGCCGTCGCAGGTCACATGGTATGTTTTATTCGTCACGTGGTCCAGACTACATACACAGCCTGGGAACTAGCTGCTACCATGTTGCTATATTAAGATGGTGGTGTGTAATTTACTAGGGTCAAGTGAAACGGAGTGCAGGCTAATCATATACCTAAGAAAGGGGTGGAGGAAACACAGAACAATATACTGGGAACGCCCTTATAAAAAGGAAACGAGTAAGGAAATATTAATCCACAGTCTACATATAGGATGTGGGGAGTGAGGGAAAAATTTTTAGGGTGTCACCAGTATGGAGGTCATCTTGGTTGAAACTTTTTATATTGCATGTGACATATAAAACAGATGCCGAATTTCATTAAAATAAAAAAACAATGGCGGTTTGAGCAACTTTATTCATTCTGACTGATAAGTCACATGACTACCTTCCCAATTAAAAATCCAAAATGGCTGCCATAATGGTACTGTAAAAAGTGTTCCCCAATCCCATTACACAGGGCTTGACAAATCCTGGGGTCAGGTCACCATGGTGACCAGATTCTGCTTCCTGGCGACTAGATATTGCAGGGAGGCAGGAAGCAGATCCTGCTCGTGGCCGGAAAGGCAACAGCGGGGCAGAGCGGTGGACAACTCACCCAGCTGTATCAGAGCAAGTCCGCCACTATTTCAAAACTCGAGCCGGATTGTGAGCCAATCGGAGCTTGTGGTTCAGCAGTGGCAGTTGTAGCTCCTGATTGGCTGTCAGTTATTTCCTTTTTATGAGGCTCATTCCACACTTATGGACCACTGTGTATTATACCTTGATTCTTTCATGGTTTAATGTTCCTAAAATATTTTTTTTTTTGTGGGGGAGGGAGTTTTATAATCAATTTGTGTCATCTCTTCAGTGTTATCCTGTACCTCACATTTGCTTCACACTGAGCGCATCAATACAGCGTAAAACCAGTACACAGGGAATTCGGACAAGCTGCATAAAAATGTCGTCACTGGCGAACACCTAGGTCGATGCGTATCGGGCCGCCGTTAACGACTGGTCAGTCTCAGATCGCACAGGACCCGACAATAGACAAATCATTTGTTTAAAAAAAAAATAGGGGGGAAATAAAGATTATAAATTGGTAAAACCTCTCCAAGAAGCCGGAATAAGTTAATGATCTGATAAAAAATAGCAAATAACCTTTCTGTATACCTAAATGTCATGAAAACCATAATACATATTAATTCAGTGACATTTAGAAAAAAGCGATAAAGATACAGCACAGTATAAAGCGTCCTCCCACTAAAAAAAGATAGATATGTCAGGGGGATCTTGCTGTAGCGCTGAAGGGATCGCAATGTGGTCATTATTGTTTTGCTGTCTGCGAATGCAGTAATTGACTTCCCCAGGCGTGCCTCACACTGGCAATCTATAATTTCCTTACATAACAGACAGGCCGTCTGCCAGCAAATTACACAAAACCAACAAATGCCCATTTACAGGTTTCAGAAAACGTGTGTGACCAAGTAGAACAGCAAATCTGCAGCGCCCCCTGGTGGAGGCAAGAAGAGCAACACTTGTCAATGTTCTAAACCATTTGCATAGCCCTACACCAGTGATGGACAACACTTCAGCAAATCTATGGGCAGCCCTCTAATCTTCAGAGAGGCCACACATTGGGCCTTAATCTCAGGGATGACTAAAAATTATACATTTTAAAATAATAACAAGCACTTGTGACCATAAAGCCGGGAGGAGCCGTGGGCCGCAGGTGGAGACTCAAAAGGCCACATGTGGCAGATAGCTGCCTTACATGGCGGTAACAACTATGACCTAGGTGTAGCCCAAATTCACAGTATATACAGAACACAAACACAGGTTAATCCCTTTCCATTTTAGATCCATAATATTGCATGGTATTTGCTATCTAAACATAATGGTAAGCTACTTCATGATCAAAATATCACAACAACCAGCATTGTAAAAATAGACACATGAAGGCAGAGAGACACGGTGTGAGGGAATGAGGATGGAGACTGAAAGACACAGGGTGGGTGATCAAGGCTGGAGAGACGTGGGTGGGGGAGCAAGGATGGGGAGATGCGGGTGAGAGCAGCTAGGCTGGACAGACGCAGATTGGAGGAACTAGGCTGGAGAGACATAGGTTGGGAGGAACTAGGCTGGAGAGTCAAGGTAGGAGGAGCAAGGCTGCAAAGACATGCGTTGGAGGAGCTAGGCTGGAGAGTCAAGGGTAGGAGGAGCAAGGCTGCAAAGACATGGGTTGGAGGAGCAAGGCTGAGAAGCATTGAGTTGGAGGAGCAAGGCTGGAGAGACATGGGTTGAAGGAGCAAGGCTGGAGAGACACAGGTGAGGGGAATAAGGCTGGAGAGACACAGATGGGTAGGGGTGAGGTTTTAAATTCATGATGGGCTGAGTATTTGAGACACATGGACTGAGATGATGAGTGACCTACCAGTATTCATTAGATTACACAAAATAGAATAGGCTGGAGAGACATGGATTGTAGGAACAAAGATGGAGAGACATGAGTTGAAGGAGATAGGCTGGAGAGACATGGGTCGGAGGAGCAAGGCTGGAGAGACATGGGTCGGAGGAGCAAGGCTGGAGAGACATGGGTTGTAGGAGCAAAGATGGAGAGACATGAGTTGAAGAAGCTAGGCTGGAGAGACATGGGTCGGAGGAGCTAGGCTGGAGAGACATGGGTCGGAGGAGCAAGGCTGGAGAGTCCTGGGTCGGAGGAGCAAGGCTGGAGAGACATTGGTCCGAGGAGCAAGGCTGGAGGAGCTACGATGGAAAGGCATAGGTTGGAGGAGCTTGAATAGAGAGACATGGGTTGGAGGAGCTAGGCTGGACAGACATGGGTTGGACGAGGTAGGCTGGACAGACATGGGTTGGACGAGGTAGGCTGGACAGACATGGGTTGGACGAGGTAGGCTGGACAGACATGGGTTGGACGAGGTAGGCTGGACAGACATGGGTTGGACGAGGTAGGCTGGACAGACATGGGTTGGATGAGGTAGGCTGGACAGACATGGGTTGGATGAGGTAGGCTGGACAGACATGGGTTGGATGAGGTAGGCTGGACAGACATGGGTTGGATGAGGTAGGCTGGACAGACATGGGTTGGAGAAGCAAAACTGGAGAAACACAGGTGGGTAGGGGTAAGGCTGTAAATTCATGATGGGCTGAGTATTTGAGACACATGGACTGAGATGACGAGTGATCTACCAGTATCTACTAGATTACACAAAATATAATAATTTAGTATTAATGACATCATGCCCAATTTATGACTAGGCTGCATTCTCTTTATTACTGGTTCAACTACAAGATGGCGGCATCCAGGGTATGCTCAGTCTCCTCTACAGTCCATGCACTCTCTGACTAACTTGCCACCCATATAGTAACATATGAAGATAATAATTGAATACATAGAGCACTCTTTTTCCAATAGAACAGAAGGTGCAACAATAATACAACAACCGCTATAGCAAACTCTCACTCGGGACATGGAGTAAAAATGGTGGCAGGAGTATTTTTGAGAACATAACCAAGGCGGTCAAAACACATTACTTCTGCTCAGCATTTTCATGCGTTATCATCCGGTAATTCCCTAGTGAAGTATAAATAATACTTCTATAAAAATATAGAAATAATATATAAAATCGAAGAGAACTTTCCCAGCATGCTAAGTTTCCAACCGCATTAATTCTAGAAGTCTGGCAATACTAGGAATGGACTATTGAATCCTTGGTACGCCGGGGATATTAACGGGTGCCGGGTGAGTGCTCGACAGTCAGGATTCCGACATCAGAATCCCGACAGTTGGGATCCCACCTGACAGGGGCTATTCTCCCTCATGGGGGTCCACAAAAACGGTGTGCACGCCCATTGAAATGCTAGGCGTACCCCTGCCTGCCCCCAATTCAGAGCAAAGCGGCCATATGAAAGGTAAGTCTAGACTTACCTTTCACACCGAAGAGAGAAAAAATCATTAGGTTGATTTTTCCTCTGTGTGGTTGCATACGAGCGGATTCGTAAGCGTACACATCCACTCGCTTCATTATTTATTTATTATTAATATATTACCAGTTTCTTATATAGCGCACACATATTCCGCAGCGCTGTACAGAGTATTTGAACATTCACATCAGTCCCTGCCCCAGAGGAGCTTACACTCTATATTCCCTACCACATGTACACGCACACACAGACATTCTAGGGTTAATTTTGTTGGGAGCTAATTAACCTACCAGTATATGTTTGGATTGTGGGAGTACCCGGAGGAAACCCACGCAAGCACGGAGAGAATATACAAACTCTGTACAGTTAGGGCCATGGTGGGAATAGAACCCATGACCTCAGTGCTGTGAGGCAGTAATGCTAACCACTACACCATCCGTCCTGCCGCGAGGATTTGCTGTTCGACGTGTCGGCATTTACCTGCATGTTACGACTGCGAATATTCGCAGTCCTAAGTATTCAAAAATACTTAAAAACGGTTATTATCTCTAAACGATAGCTGCTATGACCGCGTACACCTTTAATTAAACATTTAACCTTTATAAGGAAGGCATTAATTAAGAAGCAACAAACAAGCCCAGAATGTCTCGCCTGGAATTTGCAACTGTAAAACGTTTATTTGACATTGAGACTGAAGGAAATTAATTCCCAGGTAACACATTTTGTACTTAGGTAAGAAATACAAAACGAGCTAATTGAAGGTTCAGCTTTATCTGCCTCTGACACGAAGGTCCGCAACCATGGCGACGCGGCGTCTGTATTGAAACTCCATCTAATGGTGCGTGGCGCGGAACCAAATAAGGCATCTGTACTACAGACAGCGCAGAGATAATACATACAAAGCATGCAAAGTTAATTTATTACCAGAGGCGTAATCATCATATTCCCTAATGGGGAATGAAAAATACTTTAGCTAATTAGTTTTTTCATACAGCCACATGGCTTTGTGACTCCTTATACCGTGTTTCCCCGATAATAAGACACTGTCTTATTTTATTTTTTTGCTCAAAAAAGACCATAGGTCTTATTTTCGGGGGAGGGCTTATTTTAATAGACCTTGACAGCCCCACTGCGCCTTTAAAAAAATGCCCCAGTCAACAATTACCATCCCAGTCATCCATATTCTACCATACGGTACATGCCCCCACCTGTTTGTGTAACGGATCTCTTTAAAGGGATTACTGTACTGTACCAGTAACGGTATTGTTGGACCTGCCGGCGCTGTGTGTGCTGAGCGGCGTTGAGCTGAGCGGTGATGTGCGCGGCGTGATGTGCGCGGCGTGACGTCACGCCGCGCCTACCGCAATGCATCCCTGGGAACGGGAGCCGCGGTGTTGCAGGCGAGGTGAGCGGGCGTGAGAGGAGGTGAGAGGAGGTGAGCGGAGGTCAGCGGGGCTGAGCGGGGGCTACACTTACAAAATACCAAAAAATACATGGGAAATTTGATAGGGCTTAATTTCGGGGGAGGGCTTATTTTGGACCAGCGTCCAAAATCTGGGGTAGGGCTTATTATCGGGGTAGGTCTAATTATCGGGGAAACACGGTACCACTGGCCCCGGAGGTAACTGTAGACAGACATAGCAGGTGGATCACTATATGGCGGTACAGGGGCTTATAAATCAGGGGGACATTTAAACAATTCCTTGTTCTCTAGAGGCCTGGGTTTAGGGATTAGGGAAATAAAACATGTTGTAAATCCTTGATTTGCAGATTCCAACCAAGAATGATCGGGATTGACGAGTCGGGATATTTAACGTGTAGTTTTTTCCAGATTCCCTGAATAATCTGCGATCAGTGATGTCTGACGAATGGAGAATCACCGCCTGATGTATGGCCGACATACTGTAAGTCTGATAGGTAATGGGGGATAGATTTAGCTTACATAGAGGACTTTATTGACTGGACGCGCTTTCGGCAGTCCCTCCCGACTGGACGCGCTTTCGGCAGTCCCTCCCGACTGGACGCGCTTTCGGCAGTGCCTCCCGACTGGACGCGCTTTCGGCAGTCCCTCCCGACTGGACGCGCTTTCGGCAGTCCCTCCCGACTGGACGCGCTTTCGGCAGTCCCTCCCGACTGGACGCGCTTTCGGCAGTCCCTCCCGACTGGACGCGCTTTCGGCAGTCCCTCCCGACTGGACGCGCTTTCGGCAGTCCCTCCCGACTGGACGCGCTTTCGGCAGTCCCTCCCGACTGGACGCGCTTTCGGCAGTCCCTCCCGACTGGACGCGCTTTCGGCAGTCCCTCCCGACTGGACGCGCTTTCGGCAGTCCCTCCCGACTGGACGCGCTTTCGGCAGTCCCTCCCGACTGGACGCGCTTTCGGCAGTCCCTCCCGACTGGACGCGCTTGTGGCAGTCCCTCCCGACTGGACGCGCTTGTGGCAGTCCCTCCCGACTGGACGCGCTTTTGGCAGTCCCTCCCGACTGGACGCGCTTTTGGCAGTCCCTCCCGACTGGACGCGCTTTTGGCAGTCCCTTGAATGTGTTTGCTCTCACTCCTGACTGGATGTTTGCAGCCTCTGGGGGTCGTCACCCCCCCCTCCAGTATACCCTCATATCCCCTTTGGTGGTTACTTCCCCTTTGATATGGGACGTCCTAAGATCCTTTGTAAAATTACTTGGAACATTGTTGGACAGCACAGTGTAACACACACCTCTCTGAAATTCCTAGAAGGCATCTGTGCAGCTGACATCATCATTTTGTATATCACTGTTGTTGGGGTAACAAAGAATGCTAGCCTGCAGGATATCTAATCACCAAAGAACCCTACTATATCGTAGTGACAAATGCCCTCCTCAAAGGAGAAATATGGCAGTGCCCAGTAAGCAATTAATAGACAACTCCTTAATACAGAAAATGCAACACCTAAGACAGGTGCCGGCAACTTGTGGCTCTCCACCTGCTGTCGCACTACATATCCCTGCA
The DNA here is from genome assembly GCF_055691185.1 of Crinia signifera. Taxonomy (NCBI): domain Eukaryota; kingdom Metazoa; phylum Chordata; class Amphibia; order Anura; family Myobatrachidae; genus Crinia; species Crinia signifera. The sequence goes on from NC_139221.1 coordinate 319,341,410, forward strand.
GAGCATGCTGGGGTGTGTAGCTAAAGTACCACACTTTGGGCCTAATTCAGACCTGATCGCAAAGCAAATTTGTTCTCAAAATGGGCAATAACTTGTTGCGTTGCAGGTGGGGCAGATGTAACATATGCAGGGAGTTAGATTTGGGTGGGGTGTGTTTAAACTGAAATCCAAATTGCAGTGTAAAAACAAGGAAGTCGATATTTACCCTGCACAGAAGCAAAGCAACTCACCAAAAATCTAACTCTCTCTGCACATGTTACATCTGCCCCACCTGCAGTGCAGCATGGTTTTGTCCATTTTGAGAATAGATTTGTACTGTGATCAGGTCGACATTATGCCTTTTGCCCAATCCAATTCCCACTCATCTTATATTTAGGCTCGCCATACTATCCCTTAAACCTGGACACTCTTGATTGACACAGGTTACGCGGCTGATTAAAACCAGGTGAACAGCAGGCTCGAAGTCAGCCAGTCACAGAACCGATGTCACTTCATGAGTGTCCAGGTTTAAAGGGATGGTACAGTTGTCTCTCCACCACCCTGATCACTGCTTCCCATGCTAGAGTACAGGACTTTGCCCATGCTGCACCCCTTCAGTGGAACGCACTCCCTCGCTCCATTAGACTCTCCCCGAACTGGCAAAGCTTCAAATGGGCACTGAAAACTCACCTATTCATCAAAGCGTACCCTTCCACTGCATAAACCAGCTGGTTCTCCGACCCCTTGCCTGTTTACATCCTGCTATCTAACCACCACCCCCTCGCTTGCACCTCTTGTAATCTGTCTGTCTCCCCTTCCTACTAGATTGTAAGCTCCTCCGAGCAGGGCCCTCTTCCCTCCTGTTGTCAAAGCCCTCTTCTCTTCACATGTCACTCACAGCTGTCCCATACTCAAACACTCAGTGACCTTCTTAGTCCACATACTCCTCTCCATCATTGGCCACAAGCCTCTAGTAGTACATCGATTGAGTCCTCACTACTTATATTTAAGCTGTAATGTGTATTGTACTGTGGCGCTCTTTACCTGTACTCTACTTTTGTTATGTATTCAATGTTGTGCCGTTTTGTCTCCCTGTGCTGTTCCTTTGTACTGCGCTGCGAAACCCTTGTGGCGCCTTATAAATAAAATTATAATAATAATAATAATAAAAAGCCTAATTACTGTACACTAGCAACGGCATTTCGGATGGAAGGAGTTTGATCTCCACCAGTTTGTCGTTCACAAGCTCTTCAGCATCTGTGAAACATTTTTGAAGAATTATAGATGCATCTGTCTAATTTGCTGGAGAAGAACCTAACTCTGACAGATCTCATATCAAAAGAGCCAGGTGACTCGGCGGTGTCCCGCATGCGTTTGATACGATTAGCAGACAAGTCCTCCGCTAAATATACATAATGAGTTCTGGGTCCTTAGCATATGGGGCTCATTCAGACCTGATCGCATCGTGAATTCGGAAGGCTAGCGTTTATTTGAGTCACCACCCCGACTAGCAAATGAATATGCTGGCTGTGCAAACCTACTTGCAGCCGAGTGAAGAGGTCTGAAACCCGTTGTAACCGGCTCACCATCGACTAATTCATAAACTGGGCACAAGTCATCGCAGGCTCAGGGCAGCCAGACACACTCGGCGGTGCGATGGACGTCCCACCACTCCCATAAACCGCTCACACACGCCTACATTTTCCCGGCCCCTCCCAGCGTTTTCGTAGGCACGCCTGTGTTTTTCTTAGCACTCCCACTAAATAGCCAGATCCCTCCCCCCAGGCACCTACTTCCTGTCAATCACCTTGCGTGCGAATAGAAAAAGTAGCAGGACTTCAATGCAGGACGCATACTAAGGGGCAAAATTCGCAACAGTGTGATCAGTCTGAATTACCCCCATAGTCGCCAAAGTTCACCAGCAGCGTACAAGTACAATAAATCATGCCAACAGGAAACGGGACCAGGCGAACGATAAAACTATTGCGCTTACACAAACACCTCTCCTTATTGTTTTAATCAGAATACATTCCATATACAATATTGTTACAGGGCAGACATTTAAAGTTTAAAGCCCCAGTAAACACAGCAACCACATGCCTGACTCCAGCGAACGCTCACCTTGGAGGACGAGAGCTTCTGTGGAGATCTCCCCTGAGCTGGAGTTGACGCATTCTTCATTAGGATGCTTCTTGTTGTAGTGTCGCTTCAGTGAGCCGGGTATATTGCAGGAATAATGGCATAAGGCACAACCAAACGGCTGCAAGTAAATACAGAAACTAGTAAATACAGTATAGCTACATTCCTGGAGCTTCAGAAAACATAGGACAAAAAGGCAAAAAAGAACCAAAATCTTGTACCAATATGTCCTCCAACATTAAGCCTCAATACCCTATTTTTATTTCTGTTTTTCTTTTCTTTTTTTTTTTATCTTTATGAATTTAAACCAAATCTATTTTTTTAATTTTCATTCAAGTTATCCTGCGCCATATGATGTCCTTGTTTGTTTTTATATAGGTTAGGGCAGCACGGACGGTGTAGTGGTTACATTACTGCCTCACAGCGCTGAGGTCATGGGTTCCATTCCCACCATGTGTTATATATACAGGGCAGTACGGATGGTGTAATGGTTAGCATTACTGCCTCACAGCGCGGAGGTCATGGGTTCTATCCCCACCATGTGTTATATATACGGGGCAGTACAGACGGTGTAATGGTTACATTACTGCCTCACAGCGCTGCGGTCATGGGTTCCATTCCCACCATGTGTTATATACACGGGGCAGTACGGACGGTGTAATGGTTAGCATTACTGCCTCACAGCGCTGAGGTCATGGGTTCTATCCCCACCATGTGTTATATACACGGGGCAGTACGGACGGTGTAATGGTTAGCATTACTGCCTCACAGCACTGAGGTCATGGGTTCTATCTCCACCATGTGTTATATATATGGGCAGCACGGATGGTGTAATGGTTAGCATTACTGCCTCACAGCACTGAGGTCATGGGTTCTATCCCCACCATGTGTTATATATACAGGGCAGTACGGACGGTGTAATGGTTACATTACTGCCTCACAGCGCTGAGGTCATGGGTTCTATCCCCACCATGTGTTATATACACGGGGCAGTACGGACGGTGTAATGGTTAGCATTACTGCCTCACAGCAATGAGGTCATGGGTTCTATCCCCACCATGTGTTATATACACGGGGCAGTACGGACGGTGTAATGGTTAGCATTACTGCCTCACAGCACTGAGGTCATGGGTTCTATCTCCACCATGTGTTATATATATGGGCAGTACGGATGGTGTAATGGTTAGCATTACTGCCTCACAGCACTGAGGTCATGGGTTCTATCCCCACCATGTGTTATATGGTGGGGATTATATGTGTTATATACACGGGGCAGTACGGACGGTGTAATGGTTAGCATTACTGCCTCACAGCACTGAGGTCATGGGTTCTATCCCCACCATGTGTTATATATACGGGGCAGTACGGATGGTGTAATGGTTACATTACTGCCTCACAGCGCTGAGGTCATGGGTTCTATCCCCACCATGTGTTATATATACGGGGCAGTACGGATGGTGTAATGGTTACATTACTGCCTCACAGCACTGAGGTCATGGGTTCTATCCCCACCATGTGTTCTATATACGGGGCAGTATGGGTGGTGTAATGGTTAGCATTACTGCCTCACAGCACTGAGGTCATGGGTTTTATCCCCACCATGTGTTATATACACGGGGCAGTACGGACGGTGTAATGGTTAGCATTACTGCCTCACAGCACTGAGGTCATGGGTTCTATCCCCACCATGTGTTATATATACGGGGCAGTACGGATGGTGTAATGGTTATAGCATTACTGCCTCACATCACTGAGGTCATGGGTTCTATCCCCACCATGTGTTATATGGTGGGGATAGAACCTGCGGAATGTGTGTGCGCTATATAAATAACTGGTAATAAAGATTATAATAGTGCCTGAGGCATGACGAAGTGGTACACCAAAACCGTGAAAACCTTGCGTCAACCTTTTTCGTGTCAGCATAGTGCTTCTGTTTACCTTTCGACCATGCAACCAAAGGTATGTTGACCATTTTCAGGTGTTGCCCTGTCGATCCTATGATCCGTACCCCTCCAGTGCACGGAATCTCGCTCCTATCACTGATCTCCCGCGCAGCAGCTGCCACTACTATGGGTGTTAATGGGGCAATGACATTTGTAACGGTGGAAATCGATAGCCGTCGGTGTTGTACTGCACCGTTCATACATCACCCCCTTTATTGGGACAGCCTGTCATGTGATGTCTTCTCCTCCATAATAGCACTTAATACATATACCCCAGAGTACAAACTGCCGTGCTACAGGCTGTTTTTGAAAAATTACAGTTGGAAGCTGGTTGGTTGGTACTTTGGGGGTTATTCAGACTTGATTGCTGCTCTGCTTAACTGCGGAGCCCTGGGATCAGGTATACACCACCCCACCAGAGTGAAATGGGTATGGATCATTGGGTCACCAGCAAGTAGGTCGACACCACTAGCTCGACATGCAAGAAGGTAGACATGACTGAAGGTTGATATGGGTTTTTTTCACTCAAATGTCGACACAGTCAACATAAACCCTAAAGCATAGCACTGTGTCCCCTCGCTACGCTGCGCTCAGCACACTATTTAATTCTCCCACCACGCCCTAGTGGATGGTAGGGCAAGAAAATATCACCTGTCGGCACACGTCGGCTAAAAAAAACAGTAAAAAAAACCCCATGTCGACCTTTTGACTGTCAAGCTTCCCCATGTCGACCTAATGACCCCGTCGACCTATCCCATATCAACCTCAAGTCATGTTGACCTTCCTGACTGTTGACCTACTTGCTGGTGACCCAATGACCGTAATCCCAGTGAAATCCTGAACTGAGCAAGTCTGCAAATGACTTAGCGTGATGTGCGAAAATTAGCTGGATTCGCCATTAGCCTCAGATGCAAGCCGGGTTGATTTCCCCACTGTGTGCAGGCCAGGATTTACTCAGCGGCAATGATAGAATCAGGCTGATCAAGGGTCGAGCTGACGTCACATGACTTCTCCTCATACACCTGGGCACGCCCCTCACCATATAATGATTCCCCAGTATGTGCAGTGTGTGCGTAGCCCAGGACTCACTCAGCGGCTGTGATAGAATCAGGCTGATCGGGGGCGGAGCTGACATCACATGACTTCCCCTCACACACCTGGGCACGCCCCTCACCATATAATGATTCCCCAGTGTGTGCAGTCTGTGTGTAGCCCAGGACTTACTCAGCGGCAATGATAGAATCAGGCTGATCAAGGGTGGAGCTGACATCACATGACTTCCCCTCACACACCTGGGCACGCCCCTCACCATATAATGATTCCCCAGTATGTGCAGTCTGTGCGTAGCCCAGGACTTATTCAGCGGCAATGATAGAATCAGGCTGATCAAGGGTGGAGCTGATGTCACATGACTTCTCCTCATACACCTGGCTGATCACATGACTTCCCCTCACACACCTGGGCACGCCCCTCACCATGTAATGATTTCCCAGTGTGTGCGTAGCCCAGGACTTATTCAGCGGCTGTGATAGAATCAGGCTGATCGGGGGTGGAGCGGACAATCACACGCCTTCCCCTGAAATGCCTGGCCACGCCTGCGTTTTCCATGACACTCCCAGGAAACGGCCGGTTACCACCTGTCAATAAACTTTCTTACAGACGGCGATCAAAAACAGTAGCAGAATTGTATTGCAGGACAGAGAACGGAGCTACAAGACGTACGCGCGTGCAGTCTATCGATTGTCAACCAGCCCCCAAAATTCGCACTACAGATTTTTCTTTTATTATAAATACTGTAAACAATCTTTTGTCTTGGTCAGTTTCTCATTTCTATTCAACACTGAGAAATGTGTGTACAGTGCGCAGGCACCTTTACAGAAGCGATCTGTAACCCCCCCCCCCCCTCTGCACAGCGCATACTGAACGCTGTGTATTGTATTTATGGTCATCTCCAATTCTCCCACCGCAATCCTGCACTGACCATCTGTGACAACCTCCAGAAACCCTGGAGTGCTCGGCCATCCCCTGGGTGAATAAAACCACAGGCTTAGGCGATCTCTCCTCCATAACTGATATTTTAGCACCGCATGCCGTAGAGGAGCCCCCCTCCCCCCAGAGGTAATTCATTCGGAGTGTTGGCTCTGGATCGCAGGCTGGCTGCCGGCTGGCTGCTATTATCTAAGGATTATGTAAACTGTCACTTTCCCTTTGCTGCAATTTGTCATTTCTTTTCAGCCGCGTTGCTGACAGGTAGTCAGCTTGCAGGTGCATTATATACGCTGCCGGGAACCTATTCAGCGTTTCTCAAGTTTGGATGTTTCTATGGTAACGATGTAAACATCGCCATTAGGAGCAAGCTTAATGGCACGGTTATTTAAATAGTCCGTTCTTTCACCTGTTCCAGTTATGCAGTGCGCTGCGGAACATGGGGAGATGCAGCGGTGAGCTGACCCGCGCAGGAAGTCTTATCAAATTAGCCCCTTCCAGCCTTTAATATTGCGACAGAATTAAAAATGCATTTGGCGTCCAAATACAGTTATAAGTGCCCAGTTCTACAAGACAGAGGCATAAAAACTATATACACACTGGATTACAGTGTATTCAGAATAGAACACCAATGTGTGCTGTAAAGAAGGTTAGAACGATCTGCGATTCCCTGCATAGTTTATCTGCTTTCACGATAGACCTGGAAAGGTCTTGTCCAACCCCTAAGAAACACGTCAGACACTAATATTGTGGCACTATATAAATGCAAAGGTATCATTAAAAAAATATATATATTGTTTCTATGCAGTGTAAATACTGGCTACTTTTGCATTTAGCCCACAGATGCTAGAACCCAGCTTTACTTTTATGGGACGTACACAGTAGAAGACAATGTTAATGATGTGCAGGATAACGACCATCATTAACAACATTTTTGCGAACATCTTCTGATTGTGTATGAACTATATCCTTAATGATGCGCGGGTGGTTAGAAACATCCTCCATCTTTTGTACATGCAAGACGATAGTGGTAGTGACGGCATCAGTTCCGTCCCATCGCTCGTCAGTGCCGGTCCCGGTCAATATCGCGCTGGGTGCAAATGGTCTGGTGGGTACCCAGCTTTAATCTGCAATTTAGATTACAGGAGCAGTTGTAGGAAATACCATCTGTTTCAGGGAGACGGGCAGGGTGGGGGGGGGGGGGGGCGGCAAGGGAGACGGGCAGGGTGGGGGGGCGGCAAGGGGGACTGGTGGCGGGGACCCAGGGCAAGCTCCGTTGCGTCTCGTGCCCACGCGCTGGCTGGCCAGCCCCTGCAAAGATGAAGCTAGCTTCATCTGTGTGTGTATAAAACAGAAATGCCATTACTGTCGGCACCATCGTTACCACTATAAATCTACATGTATCTTGCAAATAATCATAGGGAATTTGATTAGAATTTGTTTAAAACATTTAGGCTGGCAGCTCGTCGCCAAGGGGCCCCAATCACAGCAAGTCCTAATAAAGCACAGCTGCGACACGACACCTTATAATTTTAAAACACTTCAGAAGCATAAAGGGATTTTTCTGTGCATTTCAGCCTGGTCTTCATTTGAACGCATCATCATTTACAAGTCAATGAATGAAATACCCGGGAAGTGCACAAATGTGGTTCTTCCCTCAGCACCAGGCAGCACAAATAATTATTGAACATGATTAGCAAATTATCTTCTAGTCTGCCGGTTCACAACCTGGGGTACTCGTACCCCTGGGGGTACTCTGCACTCGTACCCCTTGGGGGTGCTTGAATATAATATTGGTAATGGCGGAAGACATATTCTCCCATTGCCTTGAACCAAGTCACGACCATTCCAGTTCCGCGTGCACCCTCATCAGCGTCTCCTCGTGCCTTTGCCTACCAGCAATCCACTGGATGCTACCCGCGCTGACACGGGTGGAGGAATCAGTGGCAATAATCCTACAGGTGTTAGTGGGAACCCCGGAGACAGTACACAGCCAGCGGCCAGACACACAGGGGCCCGATTCCTGACCGCACACTACTCCTCCGCTACCGGAGACAGCACACAGCCAGCGGCCAGACACAGAGGGGCCCGATTCCTGACCGCACACTACTCCTCCGCTACCGGAGACAGTGCACAGCCAGCGGCCAGACACAGAGGGACCCGATTCCTGACCGCACAGTACTCCTCCACTACCGGAGACAGTACACAGCCAGCGGCCAGACACAGAGGGGCCCGATTCCTGACCGCACACTACTCCTCCGCTACCGAAGACAGCACACAGCCAGCGGCCAGACACAGAGGGGCCCGATTCCTGACCGCACACTACTCCTCCGCTACCAGAGACAGTACACAGCCAGCGGCCAGACACAGAGGGACCCGATTCCTGACCGCACACTACTCCTCCGCTACCAGAGACAGTACACAGCCAGCGGCCAGACACAGAGGGACCCGATTCCTGACCGCACACTACTCCCCCGCTACCAGAGACAGTACACAGCCAGCGGCCAGACACAGAGGGACCCAATTCCTGACCGCACACTACTCCGCTACCGGAGACAGCACACAGCCAGCGGCCAGACACAGAGGGACCCAATTCCTGACCGCACACTACTCCGCTACCGGAGACAGTACACAGACAGCGGCCAGACACAGAGGGGCCCGATTCCTGAACGCACACTACTCCTCCGCTACCAGAGACAGTACACAGCCAGCGGCCAGACACAGAGGGACCCGATTCCTGACCGCACACTACTCCTCCGCTACCGGAGACAGTACACAGCCAGCGGCCAGACACAGAGGGGCCCGATTCCTGACCGCAAACTACTCCTCCACTACCGGAGACAGTACACAGCCAGCGGCCAGACACAGAGGGACCCGATTCCTGACCGCACACAGTACAGAGCCAGCGGCCAGACACAGAGGGGCCAGATTCCTGAGCGCACACTACTTCTCAGCTACTCCGTATAAGGACACCAATACCGCTCACTTCCACTCCACTTCTAAGTACTGTGGCTATTTCAAAATGAGAGGAGGGGTACTCATATATGAAATGCCTAATCAAGGGGTACGGGAGAGAAAAAAGGTTGGGAACCGCTGGTCTAGTCAATGGAAGGATTATCACCACTCATCACCCCTTCTGCCTGGTTCAATCATGGTGCAATATAGAAACCCGAGTGTAGCTTTAATAAAGACGTAATGTTTGGACAGTGTCCTAATCCAATAACAACGTCAGGCCGGCCCTGGGGACATGTTCCTGCAGGGATCCCTTCTGCCCCATGAATAATACATCTCCTCCTGGAATACAAAACGCGTGGCCGTAACCAGCCTTACAAATCAGATTCCTCATTATAAAGAAACGGCAGCCTGACCTTTGTATCACATCCTTGGAGAGTGTCAGGGAGATACGGGCATGCGGAGTGAGGATACACGTCGCGCTGGCGGTTGTATGTAATCGGTGACACGCGTGACACCGCTCTGATGAATTGTGATGTATTGTTACCTCTTACATCAAAGCCAAATCATCCTCCTGTCACCGATACATCCAAGAGGAACGCTTTATAATGAACGCCTCATTCCCACTGCTGTTTGTACAATACAAGGAATATACTGCAGCTGAACACGTCAGGTGCGATGTGCGGACCCTATTAGTATCGCATCGGAGCTTGAAGATCGCACGGGATGCATGACAGATATGTCGCATCTCCGCGCCTCTGCATTTACAAGTGTCATCTCTCATTACTCAGCGCAGTCTGATGCTAGCAGAGTACCACAAGACCGGGTGGCTCATTCGTGCCAAGAATCTCGCCCCGTATGGCGTATTAAGAAGGCGATTCAGACCCGCGCGTTGCGGGACGAACTTGCTCCCCCATCCGATGCTAGGGGTTTGCGTATGCTCAAATAAGCGCAAGCCAGTCCGCTCCTAACTGTCATTTTTTTCAAACCCAGGCTGTGATTTTAAAGTTAGGAGCTGATTGGCTGGTGCGCTATCCCATTCCACTTTATCACATCCCCAGAAATAAATGTTGCACCCCAATGAGTACATAAGTCGGTTTGATTTTTTTACCATTCGTATACAAGCTGAGGTTTCCATATAATCCGGAGTGTTGGGAGATTAGCCCCGGAAGCTCTGCCTTAAAATGATGATTGCCTCAGGAGGCGAAAAACCCCAAAATGTTTTCTAGACGGGGGCCAGACAGAACAAAACACCGACAGCTCCCTGTGATTGTGCTATGAATCACTGTGGCAGAAGAATTGAGTCCATTTTTTTTATAAAGCGATTAATCAACTCTATATTTTATGATTTGGTTGAATATTTAATCATTTTACAAAAGATTTAGATGACTTTGAACTCTAAATTGCATATTAAATGAGGCGGAGAGGGTGGAAATGATAAATGTGATCTGTAATATGAACTTGTGGCAGAGATTAGTTTCCTTGTGCTTCGGCCGGCTGAACCGGGAGATTTTGGCCAGACGGCGTATTGCTAAAATCCCCCCTAAGACCCATCCACAGCTGTAACTAAATCCCGAACTCGGTCTATTAGTTTTCTCTGACAGTAACTGCTGCATAGGAGGCTAACTAAATTCTCTTTTTTATTTTAAGAAAGATTTTAAATTCAGCAATGAATGGCAAGGGTGGTATATGATAGAATGACAAAACAAAAGGTCGGCACCCCCCCTTCCCCCCTCAGGTATGTGTCACCGCACCTTCTGAACTTCAGGGCTTGCTGCCCGGGTACTCAACCATGCTGCCTGGGAAGGGAAGTCTTTCTCCATCATCTCACTCCATGCTGACAAAGTTAGCACCGTCAGCCCATCCACTCGGCTCACCCCCTTCCCTCACCTGTTTTCGGCTGCTCTGCCTCCCAACTACCACTGCTACCGCCGGCAGAGGATGGACAGCCTCAGCCAGATACACCTCGACCAATCAGCCACATCCCCCCCCTCTCCCGGCTCTATCCCACCAGCAACGCCGCCATCCTTCCCAGAGATGGAGTGCTGGCAGCAGCCAGAGGGAGAGTCCGGTCTGCGGCGGTTACCATTTAGGAGGGCAGGCCCTGATGTTGGATGAGAAGGCACGGCTCGTAATATTGGTGCCAGGTCACGCAAAGGTGCTTGATGGGGTCGCGGTCGGGGCACTGTGTATCAGTCATGTGTCTTTATAGTCTTTGCATTGTGCATCCTATCACAGTACCACACAAAGGTGGCATCCTATCACAGTACCACGCAACAGTGGCATCCTATCACAGTACCATGCAACACTGGCATCCTATCACAGTACCACGCAACGGTGGCAACCTGTCACACTACCACGCAAAGGTTGCATCATATCACAGTACCACACAATGGTGGCATCCTATCAGTACCACGCAATGGTGGCATCCTATCACAGTACCATGCAACACTGGCATCCTATCACACTACCATGTAAAGGTGGCACCCTATCACACTACCACGTAAAGGTGGCACCCTACCACACTACCACGTAAAGGTGGCACCTTACCACGTAAAAGGTGGAATCCTATCAAAGTACCACACTTGTAGTCACTGAGCTCTTCAGAACGACACATTTTAGATCACAAATGCATGGCCAGGTGCCTGATTATATACACCTGTTGCAATGGGTCTGATTGAAACACCGGAATTCAATAGTTAGCATGTTTGGCAAAATACCTTTGTCCATATAATATATACTGTGTAAGCATAATTCACTTAAATCAATCATTTTGCTGAATTTCCCAAGAGGAAAGTTTTAGTCTATACCAGGTGAAGGCAACCTGTGGCTCGCCAGCTGTGGTGAAACTACAAGTCCCAGCATGCCTCGGCAGTTTTGCTATTAGGTAATACTAAAACTGTGGCCTTGCATGCTGGGACTTGTAGTTTTACAACAGCTGGACAGCCACAGGTTGCCGGATACTCTGCATTCAGCAAAGTTTGGGAAACGCTGGGTGAGAGGGAATAATAAAAGTCAATAGCCGCATTAGGTTTTTACTTTCTTTGCCTATTCTGACAGATCTCCCCTCTGCGGATTACAGCTGCGTGCTAAACCATATGTGCCCACATATATTATGTTTTAGTCAGAAAGCAGGATGCGTTCCAAGCCTGGCACACGACGCTGATTCGGGTTGCGTGCCAATTTGGCATATCAAAAGTAGTTGTTTTTGAGTCTTTGCCAGAAACTATTTATTTGCAGAGATTTTCATGTTAAGTTACCTCGGCTTTAGTAGAACACGTACGGGATGTGTTTCAGCCGGATCAGATAGAGCTGAATATTTTATAACATTTAATGATGATCTGAAACGCTGGGACTTCAGGTTTTAGGGATAAGGATTGTCTCTGTTCTGGTGCAGTAATATCAAGTTACATTTTAAAATAGAATCTTTTTAGCACTGCTCCTCATAGTGACTGCAGCAGGACATGGGCACTGACCGTATCTGGGTGTATGACATTTTTATTTAGCAGCACTATGAATTCACTTTATAGGTTTAGAACTTCCCTGGATAACAGGAGTTTAAAAAAAAAAAAAAATCACATCCTTACAGGAGGACATGGGTAAAGAGCGAGAGAGGACGGAGGACATGAGGGAGAGCGAGGAGGACATGAGGGAGAGTGAGAGAGGCAGTGAGATGAAAGGAAGGGGGAAGGAGAAAGAGATGGAAGTAAGTGGGAAAGAGAAAGATGGGAGGAAGTGGAAAAGAGAAAGATGGGAGGAAGTGGGAGAAAGATGGGAGCAAGTGGAAGAGCGAGAGAGGGCAAAAGACATGGGGAGAACAAGAGACGGGAGGAGGTGGGAGGAGCGAAAGAGGTCGGAGGACATGGGGGGCAGAGAGGCCAGAGGATGTGTGTGTGTGTGTGTGGTGGGGGAGCGAAAAAGGTCAGAGGATGTGGGGAGACAGGAGCGAGAGAGGCCTGGGGGACAGGAGCGAGAGAGGCCTGGGGGACGTTGGAGAGAGAGGCCTGGGGGACGTTGGAGAGAGAGGCCTGGGGGACGTTGGAGAGAGAGGCCTGGGGGACGTTGGAGAGAGAGACCTGGGGGACGTTGGAGAGAGAGGCCTGGGGGACGTTGGAGAGAGAGGCCTGGGGGACGTTGGAGAGAGAGGCCTGGGGGACGTTGGAGAGAGAGGCCTGGGGGACGTTGGAGAGAGAGGCCTGGGGGACGTTGGAGAGAGAGGCCTGGGGGACGTTGGAGAGAGAGGCCTGGGGGACGTTGGAGAGAGAGGCCTGGGGGACGTTGGAGAGAGAGGCCTGGGGGACGTTGGAGAGAGAGGCCTGGGGGACGTTGGAGAGAGAGGCCTGGGGGACGTTGGAGAGAGAGGCCTGGGGGACGTTGGAGAGAGAGGCCTGGGGGACGTTGGAGAGAGAGGCCTGGGGGACGTTGGAGAGAGAGGCCTGGGGGACGTTGGAGAGAGAGGCCTGGGGGACGTTGGAGAGAGAGGCCTGGGGGACGTTGGAGAGAGAGGCCTGGGGGACGTTGGAGAGAGAGGCCTGGGGGACGTTGGAGAGAGAGGCCTGGGGGACGTTGGAGAGAGAGGCCTGGGGGACGTTGGAGAGAGAGGCCTGGGGGACGTTGGAGAGAGAGGCCTGGGGGACGTTGGAGAGAGGGGCCTGGGGGACGTTGGAGAGAGAGGCCTGGGGGACGTTGGAGAGAGAGAGGCCTGGGGGACGTTGGAGAGAGAGGCCGGGGGCGTGGGGAGAGGCAGTACAGGGGAGAGTGAGAGAAGCACAGAGAGAAACGGGAGGAAGTGGGAGAGAGAGACCTATGGAAGGAGGAAAGAGATAGAGACAGGAGGAAGAGAGAGAGAGACGGGAGGAAGTGGGAGGGAGAGAGATGGGAGGAAGTGGGAGAGAGAGAGAGAGATGGGAGGAAGTGGGAGAGAGAGACCTATGGAAGGAGGAAAGAGATAGAGAAAGGAGGAAGAGAGAGAGACGGGAGGAAGTGGGAGGGAGAGAGAGAGACGGGAGGAAGTGGGAGGGAGAGAGATGGGAGGAAGTGGGAGGGAGAGAGAGAGAGAGAGAGAGAGACGGGAGGAAGTGGGAGAGAGAGACCTATGGGAGGAGGAAAGAGAGACAGGAGGAAGAGAGAGACGGGAGGAAGTGGGAGAGAGAGAGACCTATGGGAGGAGGCAAGAGAGAGAGAGACAGGAGGAAGAGAGAGAGAGACGGGAGGAAGTGGGAGAGAAAGTGGTTAGTAAGTGAGAGATATATAATTAACTTGGGGAGAGAAAGATATATGGGAAGTGGGAGAAAGAAAGGGGAAAATAAAAACTATGTGTTGCTATCAAATATCTTGTTACGTTACTACAGTAGTTGACCAAACTTAAAATCGCACCTTATCCAAAACTCAAACATTAATCGCATTACAGCTGGTACCTGCGTTTAGATACATAAATATAAAATGAACTGAAAATGATATATTAACTATAATATATTAAGAACTGGGTCAATGTTTTATATTATAAAGGATTTAAAAGTAAATGCATGTGTTTAATTATTCCCCAGCTGTAATTGTTTGCTCAGTTCACATTCAGAGTATATACATTCTGATTACAGGAGGAGAGCGGGGCCGAGGCTCAGACTGATTGATGGTCAGTGGGAACAAGCCGCACACGCAGGATGAGCAGACCCGTGGATAATTGGGCAGCCCGCAGGAGTGAGAATAATGCACACATGCCGCTCTTCTTTGGGCACATTTACCCTGGATGCCCAAATTACTTTACATAAATAGATGTACAACTGGGACAGAATGGCAGCATTCCTGCTTTAATGGATCATTGCTGTGGCACACGCTGTGCACGGACACTTCCCATACACTGCATCTTGGTAAGACGACAACAGCGCTACATCTAGTATGCTGAAGTAATTAGACACAAATCCACAATCCCTGTTTTATACTAAGAATCTGCCTTAGTGAGAGAGTATGCAGTGAGGTCAGAGGCAGACTGCAGGGGGAGAGTATGTCTTAGTGAGGTCAGAGGCAGACTGCAGGGGAGAGTATGTTTTAGTGATGTTAGAGGCAGACTGCAGGGGTAGAGTATGTCTTAGTGAGGTCAGAGGCAGACTGCAGGGGAGAGTATGTTTTAGTGAGGTCAGAGACAGACTGCAGGGGGAGAGTATGTCTTAGTGAGGTTAGAGGCAGACTGCAGGGGAGAGTATGTCTTAGTGAGGTCAGAGGCAGACTGCAGGGGAGAGTATGTCTTAGTGATGTCAGAGGCAGACTGTATGGGAGAATATGTCTTAGTGAGGTCAGAGGCAGACTGTATGGGAGAATATGTCTTAGTGAGGTCAGAGGCAGACTGCAGGGGGAGAGTATGCCTTAGTGATGTCAGAGGCAGACTGCAGGGGGAGAGTATGTCTTAGTGATGTCAGAGGCAGACTGTATGGGAGAATATGTCTTAGTGAGGTCAGAGGCAGACTGCAGGGGGAGAGTATGTCTTAGTGATGTCAGAGGCAGACTGCAGGGGGAGAGTATGTCTTAGTGATGTCAGAGGCAGACTGCCGGGGGAGAGTATGTCTTAGTGATGTCAGAGGCGGACAACAGGGGGAGAGTATGTCTTAGTGATGTCAGAGGCAGACTGCAGGGGAGAGTATGTCTTAGTGAGGTCAGAGGCAGACTGCAGGGGAGAGTATGTCTTAGTGATGTCAGAGGCAGACTGCAGGGGAGAGTATGTCTTAGTGAGGTCAGTGGCAGACTGCAGGGGAGAGTATGTCTTAGTGAGGTCAGAGGCAGACTGCAGGGGAGAGTATGTCTTAGTGATGTCAGAGGCAGACTGCAGGGGAGAGTATGTCTTAGTGAGGTCAGTGGCAGACTGCAGGGGAGAGTATGTCTTAGTGAAGTCAGAGGCAGACTGCAAGGGAAGAGTATGTCTTAGTGAGGTCAGAGGCAGACTGTATGGGAGAGTATGTCTTAGTGAGGTCAAAGGCAGACTGTATGGGAGAGTATGCAGTGAGGTCAGAGGCAGACTGCAGGGGGAGAGTATGTCTTAGTGATGTCAGAGGCAGACTGCAGGGGGAGAGTATGTCTTAGTGATGTCAGAGGCAGACTGCCGGGGGAGAGTATGTCTTAGTGATGTCAGAGGCAGACAGCAGGGGGAGAGTATGTCTTAGTGAGGTGAGAGGCAGACTGCAGGGGAGAGTATGCCTTAGTGATGTCAGAGGCAGACTGCAGAGGAGAATATGCCTTAGTGATGTCAGAGGCAGACTGCAGGGGAAAGTATGCCTTAGTGAGGTCAGAGGCAGACTGCAGGGGAGAGTATGCAGTGAGGTCAGAGGCAGACTGCAAGGGGAGAGTATGTCTTAGTGAGGTCAGAGGCAGACTGCAGGGGAGAGTATGTCTTAGTGAGGTCAGAGGCAGACTGCCGCCGTACCCTGGCTTCCGCAGGGGTTATAATTCACCGTCAGGGGCAGCGAGCTCCTGCGGCATTGAATAGGGTGACAGGGAGGGCTGGCAGCGAATGCTGCAGCCCTCTGGAACCTTGCGAATGTGCAGCAAATCCTAAACAGGATTCGCTGCACATAGTGTTATTTGTCATTGAATACTGCTATCTGAAACTGTATATGTGCAATGATGCACCGATCAGGGTTATTTTCCATGTCCAGTTCCTTTCACTCAGTCGCACACAGATATGCAAGTGTCACATACAGCCCGGCTAATCTTTGCCAGAGTCCGGCTGCCGCCAGGTGCGCTCGCACGTGACGCTTGTGCGCCCAGTGGCAACAGAGCATGCCGCCGGTCCCCGCCGCCTCCCCCTCACCGCCCTAACCCCCTCCCTGAACTGGGCAGCGTCTCCCTGAAGCAGAGACGGGCAGGGAGACGCTGCCCAGCAACCTTGTTACTGGGACGCACGTGCGCATGAGACACACACGCGTCCCAGTCCCTATCGCCGCCGCTCGCCAGTGAAAGGGATCTGGCGAGCGCCGGCCAAGGATGGCTGATCTGTATCATATTACTCAGTACCAGTTGGGCGTATTGAGGCATAGGGCTAAATGTAGTCAAATGCGATTTTTAGGCACGAAAAAGTCAGAAATTGCACCTTTTTCCCCCAAAAATCAAAACATGTTGCATAGTGCGAATTGCAGTAAAATTTGAACGTTTTGACCAGTCAAAAAAAAATAAAAAAATCGCATCCAGATGTGTTCTCATAGAAAACATCAATATCACAAATGTAATGGGGTGCAATTTGCACCCTAAACATTACCAAAAATCGCTAAATAAATTGACCAGGTCCAGTCTGGTGAGTTTGACAGAACCATGAACAGATCAGTGAAATCTGTGCATGGTTCTGTCAGAAAAAAAGTGTGTTAAAGTCAAAATGTTAAACAAACAAACAAAAAAACAGCGTGGGGTCCCCCTTCCCCCGAGCATAACCAGCCCCGACCTCAGTGAGCCAGTTCTGCTTCCCCAAGTACAGGGAAAAAAATAAAAGTGATCCCCCATATATAAGAAACCAGCACCGGGTTCCACTGGTCCTGGTTCCAAAAATCTGGGGGACAAAAAGGGGTCTCCCGTATTCTGAATCCAGCACCGGGCTCCAACAGCCGGCGGCGTCATGCCACAGCCGGGAGATACTCTTTATACAATGTCCCCAGGCCAAACCATGACTAGCCCTGGACGGGATACCTGGGTGCGTGGGGACCCCACTAATAAAGGTATCCCACCTCCAGGCTTCACCGGTCCAGGGCTGAAGGGAGGTGGGCTGATTGTGTTGGTGCAATAAAAACTTAGGCTTGTATAATTATAACACACACACACTAACATACAGTACACACATACTTACCCTATCCACGTTCCACCAACGGAGCATCTCCTTCTCTGTATGGGAGTCCCGATGACTGATCTGATTCCCACTGACCTCCATCATGGGGACTCCACTCAGCCCTGATTGGCTCAAATAATTTCCATGGAGTCGTCTACAGCCAATCAGGCATTAGCTGGGCCCTGATTGGCTGTAGGCATCTCCAAGGAAATGCTTAGAGTCAATCAGGCTGTGGCATAAAAACACTTATTGAGACTACTCGCAACTTATCGAGACTACGGCGACTTCTCCCCTCAGAGGCAGGATCGCATGCGATATACCGCATGCGATTCCAACCAAGCCTGCCCGGCTGCAGAAGCAATCGATGCGAATCGCGGGCTCCAGTGCGATGTGCACGGGACCGCGCATCGCATTGGCCCTGCTGTAGTTCACCTGCAATTTGGGCTCTTTTCCTGTGATTGCCACAATCGGGGGCCTTCAGTCGCACACAGTTATGCAAGTGTCGCAATCAGCAAACTGTTTCACAGTGATGGATGTTCGGTGCAAACACAACAACAGCGTAGGAAGACACCTGTACAGAGCAAAATGTCTACAGCCAGTAAGCGCAGGAAGTGGCAGAATAAATGACTAAGTAAATGTATTCAGAACATCACAAAGCGGTTGTCTGGTGCAGCCAGACTGAAAACAAAATAGCTTCCTTTTATGTAAAAGGTAACATAGTACTCAGACTCAAATTTATGCCAATACGTAAGCATTTTACGCATTTAACATTGACCGATATTGGCGAACGCCATAAAGGACCGTATTCTATTTTTATTCTGAAGTGCGCCGCTGTTTTCATAAAAAGTAACAATAAAAGGTAAAAGGAAATCTTATCTTCAAAACACTCCTAGATGCTTTTCTACAAAGTCCTTTATCTGAAGCTTATCTCATGTACAAAGCATGTCTGTAAAGTGAATTCCACCGCAAATGACATCTAAAATCTTCCACAAATGAGATCCTGCGAGACACTGGGAAAGCGGCTCTTTCTGCTCTATACCGGGATTCAAACGCAGAGACGCGCATATAAATTCAACGGATGTTTCTCCGATAAACACGTCTTGCATCATCTACAGGGAGCGGACATTAGAGGAATCTGAATGCCTTGTTAAGTCTTGTAATGGGCAAAGTACTCACACGACAAAAACTAGAAGTATTCATATTTCACCGTACAACACTGACTGGCAGAGGGTGCGTCACCTGTGCGACAGCCTTAATGCGTGCTTGTGTATCTGCTGTGTGTGCGTTCGTCACAGAGGAGCAGATTGATAAAGCTTGGTGAAGTGATAAAGTGGAAGGTGATAGTGCAGCAGCCAATCAGCTCCTGTTATATTTCAAACCCAGCCTGTAACGTGACAGTTAGGATATGATTGGCTGCATTATCACCTTCTATTTTATCACTTCACCAGGCTTAATAAGCCTGCCCTAGAGTTGGTATCTCCCGCCGATTAATAACCCGCAGGCAGGTTATTAATTGGTTGGGGCCAACTGATTAATTACACACAATATCCCTTTGAAAGTAATCTCCCCTTGTAATCATCGACAGCAGCCTAGTGGTTAATCATCGACAGCAGCCTAGTGGTTAATCATCGACAGCAGCCTAGTGGTTAATCATCGACAGCAGCCTAGTGGTTAATCATCGACAGCAGCCTAGTGGTTAATCATCGACAGCAGCCTAGTGGTTAATCATCGACAGCAGCCTGGTTGTTAATCATCGACAGCAGCCTAGTTGTTAATCATCGACAGCAGCCTAGTTGTTAATCATTGACAGCAGCCTAGTTGTTAATCATCGACAGCAGCCTAGTTGTTAATCATCGACCGCAGCCTAGTTAATCATCGACAGCAGCCTAGTTGTTAATCATCGAAAGCAGCCTAGTTAATCATCGACAGCAGCCTAGTTAATCATCGACATATCTGTGATATAAACCTGATCATCCCACGTAAATAAAAAAAGATATCGCCATCATTCCACTGGAAACACATAGAAAACAGTCCCAGGTATACTGTACATATTTGTGATAAAAACCTGATCATCCCAAGTACATAAAAGATATCGCCATCATCCCACTGGATCTGACCTTTATTAAGATTGAATTATTTTTATTACAGTATGTAAGATGTATATAAAGCCAGGAATACTTTATTGTACGATTTTTTTTCTTAATTTTTGTCGGTTTGTGTTCTAGTTTTGTTTTAAATTTGTAACTTTCTAAAACAATAAAATATACTTGATTAAAAAAAAAAAAAAGATGGGAGTTCTGTTTCACATGGGCAGCCAATCAGAATCGACTTCTTATTCATTCCATTAGCACCTCCTAGAAGATAATAGATTGTATCTGACTGGTTGCCCATAGCAACATCCCATGTGAAGCAGAACTCCCGTCTTAGTACATTTCCCCCATTGGTTGGGGCATAGAAGGAGCAGTATATAACACATCACCACGTCTCACCTTGAAAGAGGTATGCTGCTCCATGTGGCGCAGGAGCTGGGGTTTTTGGATTGCAGTGAAGTCACATATTGTGCATTTAAATTGCTTCCCTGGAAGAAGCACATTGCGAAGCATTAGGCGTTCCGCGGACCACTGTATGGTGATAACATGGACAACACAGATCGGAACAGAATACAGAGGGGCGGCGTGATGCCATCGGCAGAGTAGGACATAACAATACATATAAATAATCAACAGATGTGGTGGGGGTGATTCAGCAGCGCTCGGGCGCCAGCGTATTCTCGCTAGGGACAGATGGTTCGGCTCTGCGCATGTGCGTATTTGTAGTGTTCATTCTAGCACCCGCTATCTTTGAAAACCCATGCAGTTCCTGTTCCCTGCCTGGGGTGTCGCTGCATGTGAGGGGATGTGTACGCTTTCACCACCCCACGCATGCGGACGCACCGGCAAGAAATCATTCAATGGTTGACGACCATCGAATCATCTTGTTACCTTTCACATATGTACTGTAAGTCTCGACTGACTTATCTTGGCTGGAGAATGGTGGAACCGAGGAATTTGGGATGGGCGCTGACGCCGTGACATCAGCCGCCCGTCTCAAGCAGGCATCAAACCGCCTGTGTTTGAAAGGTTACGCCCAGCGTTTTCATGGAGGCGCCTATGAAACGTGGGCGTTCCCTGCTCCAGGACTCTGTTCGTCCCCTTCCCTCCCCTGCCCATGGTAACACCTTGGCGAGTGTGATACTCGCACATGTGCAGCCCCCTGTCCACCCCTAGTGTAAAGGACTCCATATGAAGAACTACCCGCACACCTCCTCCTGATGTGTATTACAGTGTATCGGACAAGGCAATGTGCGCCGCAGGCGTCCGTTACTCTGCAGCGAATAAAGCACCCGTACTATGACTGTGGTCCCGTACTCACCGCCAGCTGTGTGCAGGAGTTTGTGACTCTTCAGGGTTCCTTTGGATTTGAACTTTTTGCCGCACAAGTCGCAGAGGTGCGTTTTCTCGGTGCTGTGGCGATTCATGTGCGCCTTCAGGTTACTCTTGCTGCGGGTGGCGTAGTCACACAAGGTGCATTTAAAGGGCTTCAGGCCTCCACAAAGACAGAAACATGATCAGAGTTAGCACCGTACAACGCTGCGGAAGTACACAGATTCTACACAAAGCCTACTCAGCGGCGGCAGCTATGTTCTGGTAAGTGGAGACCATCAATTATAGTTTGGGGAGTCACGTTTTGGCTATTTAAATATTTATTTTAATTGTTTTACACAAAGAAACAGAACGTCATAGTAAACCCGATACCTTCATGGGCCCATATATGTCGCTGCAGATCTGACCCGTTCTTCATGAAATACGAGTCGCAGTACGGGCATTTCGATGCTCTTTTCCCGATCAGACCTTTAAGTTGAACTCTGCGGCCCAGAACCTCCGATATTAAATTTGCAGAAATATCTGAATGGGAGAAAGATCACAGAAGGTTCTTACTGTACTGTAGTTCGACCGCTGGAATAAGCGAGCTAGAATGCACCTGGTGTTCTGTAAGTGGTGTTTAAGGACAGTTTGGTGTAAATCAATTTACTGGAGCTGCGCATGGCTTCATAGATATAGACAATGCTTCGTAATATAACAAATGGAAAAGGCGAAAAGACCGACATTAACGTCAGGCGTCTGCCCAAGAGACACTCAGAACAGAGACAACTACTGTACGTGGCTTTCTTTCTTTTATATATCTGTAATAAAACAGCTCTAAGAGGCTCTGGCGTAGACACCGGAAATGTCTGTACATTGATAGGTTATATTTCAAAAAGGAACGGAGATAAAGAAGACTGGTGTGATAAAGCCTTTATGAATGGTTGTCTATTTCCGGTAGTATTTGGGTACAAGTAATAAATCAGTGTTTACAGTTGTCAGCAAAAGACAGACAATGGTATCTGTGAGAAGGCGCCAGTCAGGCGACCGGCGGGAGAAGGGCGCCAGCCAGGCGACCGGCGGGAGATCGGCAATAGGCGGGAGAAGGCGGCAGAGCTGCAATAGGCGGGAGAAGGCGGCAGAGCTGCAATAGGCGGGAGAAGGCGGCAGAGCTGCAATAGGCGGGAGAAGGCGGCAGAGCTGCAATAGGCGGGAGAAGGCGGCAGAGCTGCAATAGGCGGGAGAAGGCGGCAGAGCTGCAATAGGCGGGAGAAGGCGGCAGAGCTGCAATAGGCGGGAGAAGGCGGCAGAGCTGCAATAGACGGGAGAAGGCGGCAGAGCTGCAATAGACGGGAGAAGGCGGCAGAGCTGCAATAGACGGGAGAAGGCGGCAGAGCTGCAATAGACGGGAGAAGGCGGCAGAGCTGCAATTGACGGGAGAAGGCGGCAGAGCTGCAATAGACGGGAGAAGGCGGCAGAGCTGCAATAGACGGGAGAAGGCGGCAGAGCTGCAATAGACGGGAGAAGGCGGCAGAGCTGCAATAGACGGGAGAAGGCGGCAGAGCTGCAATAGACGGGAGAAGGCGGCAGAGCTGCAATAGACGGGAGAAGGATGCAGAGCTATAATAAGTCGGGATAAGGCAGGAGATCAGTAATAGATGGGAGAAGGTAGATCAAGAATAGATGGAAGGAGCCCACAGGCTAGGCAACAACTGAGTACTAGGACGACACCTATGCCAGTCCCTGAAGCTTTAAAGGTCCCTAGCCACCTAGGAGTCTGCATAATCCATCCCAGTACCTGACAGCTGTTGCCTGGCCACATCAGTGTATACAGCAGAACACAGACATGTAGAGAGATCCTATCCTCAGCAGTCAGTGTAATATGATGAAGTCACACTGTGCCATAGATTGGAAGAGGAGCCACAACATAGAGCAGCAGAAGACAAACAGGTGAATGTAGGGCCTTGCTGCACAGAGAGAGGGGTGAGGCTTGCAAAAAAAATTGGAGGAACAGGGATTTGGGGGGGGGGGGGGGGGGGGGGGGGGGGGGGGGATGGTTCACCAAGGCTTATTATCATCTATTGTTCTCAGCTGCAATACAATACATAGCACAATTCAGTAGGGGATTAGCAGAGGATTACGGCCGACAGCTCTGGCTCACTTAATCCTATTAAAGGGATAGATGAGAATGGCTACATCTGTAGAATGGTATCAGCTGCATTATGGTGTGTGGCATAATGTGTAATAAACATTACAGTGTGGCATAATATGTAATGGACATTACATTGCGTGGCATAATGTGTAATGGGCATTTCGGTATGTGGCTTGATATGTTATGGACATTACAGTATGTGCCATAATATATTATGGGCATTATTGTGCATGGCATGATGTGTAATGGGCATTACAGTATATGGCATAATGTGTAACAGGCATTCTGTGTTTGGCATAATCTATAATAGGCATTACGGTGTGGCATTATGTGTAATAGGTGTTACAGTGTCTGGCATAATGTGTAAGAGGCATTACATGTTTGGCATAATATATAGTAGGCATTACGTGTAATGGGCATTACGGAGTGTGGCATAATATGTAATAGGTGTTACAGTGTGTGGCATAATGTGTAAGAGGCATTACGTGTTTGGCATAATATATAGTAGGCTTATGTGTAATTGGCATTACGGTGTGCGGCATAATGTGAGGTTTTGTGTGACTACGTCCAGTTTGGTGCACAGTATCAGTACCACTAAGAATTTTATATTACTTGCACCACTGGTCACCGGCATCTGAGAGTTCTACATTAAACCAGACTCATGTCCGTTCGGTGCATCAGTTAAACATTTCGAAATACTACAAAGAAGCATCTCACAAATACTTTAATCAGACGTTACGGAATTGGAATATATGTGATAATAAGTCTCATTGACGTTATAGTCTCTCCTATCTTACGGTCACTCACCCGGGTGGTTTGTTTTGATGTGAGACTTTATAAGGCGGTCATCTGAGAAAGACTTGTCACAAGCCGGGCAGGAGTAAGTCTTCTTGTCCTGTACAAAACAAGGACACAATCAATAAAACGACAGAATAATTGTGACTTATGAGCTAGTAAAGGCGAATGATTGATCAGCCAATAACGTGAGTGATGAAGCAGCGGTTTACTGCAGGGCTGGGTTCTAGGTCGATCTATTTTTTTCTGCTCCGCCAGCGGGGCAAAAATAAAATAAAATCAATTTTAAACAAAATATAATAGAAATGGATTATTGAGATTTTTCTGCGTTGTATCATAATGTAGAATAGATGCACAGAGACTACAGACAGCTGCTGTGTGGGCTGCAGTGTTAAGCAGGAGAATTGTAACACAGAAGAGGCCCTCATGGCACATGGTTCCGAGACAGATGCGGCATTGCTGTGGCTAACTGGGAAGGAACAACAATGCACTAATATGTTAATGCAGCAGGAGGGGTCGGATATAGGTAGCTGCCATCTGATTGCATGAGCGATTGGCTAACTGGGAAGGAACAACAATGCACTAATATGTTAATGCAGCAGGAGGGGTCGGATATAGGTAGATGAGATCTGCTTGCATGAGCGATACTTGATGCATCCTAGGATCCAGCATTGGATCACCTGTAACACCATGACGGACTACATGACCCCATGCACTTTCACTCCTCCAACATCTATGTGGTAGAATACCGCCAGTGACCACTGGAGGCCACTAGACAGATTCTTTTACTCCTTTGTGTGCTAAACGATGTCATAACAGGAAGTGAAATGTCGACATGAGTATTTCAAAAAAATTTTGAGCTGACATGTGCCGACAGGTGGTATTTTATACCCTACCATCCCACTAGGGCAGGGGTCCTTAAACTATTTTGCTCTGGGACCCCGTTGAACAATAAAAATGATTAAAGGACCCCAGCAAGTCACTGCAGAATGTTCGCAAAATGCGTGGTTTTAAACCTCACATGCATGACAGCATTATGGAGGCTCAAAAAGATGCGAGCATGTGGGGTTAACACCCAATTGAACAGATTGAGCAGATTCCTTGAATCATTGACTGAGAGATCGGAGAAGTTATTAGCTGGTTGTTAACAACATGGAGTCGTGACCCCATGCTGAGATGGTTGGGACCCACTTTGGGGTCAGGACCCACAGTTTGAGAACCGCTGCACTAGGGCATGGAGGGAGAAAATAATAGTGTGCCGCACGCATCGAAGCACCGTTCCCAAAGCCCAATACGAGGAGACGTGGCACACTGATAAGGTGTCCGTGTCCTTATGTCGAAATTTGGGACAAAAAAAAACGTGAAAAACTCGTCCCCTTTTTTTTCTGTCTACCTTCCGATTGTCGACCTATTTCATTTGTCGGCCTAAGCCCTGTCAACAGTCATTGTGTCGACCCTCTGACCCATACCCTTCTGTAGTGTAGGATGTAATTCTAATGTAGTCACAAATGAACCATGGGGCCATGTCTTCTGAAAGACGGGTGGTGGCATGGGGGAGATACTCTACTTTTAATTACAATACCACATTCTCTGGCTCTTCAGATTTCCCTAATAGTTAGTGGAATGATCCCCAACCCCCCCCCCCCCCCCCCCTTCCCCCAATCTTGTAAAGCAATTATTGGGGCAGTACGGACGGTGTAATGGTTATAGCATTACTGCCTCACAGCACTGAGGTCATGGGTTCTATCCCCGCCATGTGTTATATATACGGGGCAGTACGGACGGTGTAATGGTTACATTACTGCCTCACAGCGCTGAGGTCATGGGTTCTATCCCCACCTTGTGTTATATATACGGGGCAGTACGGATGGTGTAATGGTTAGTATGACTGCCTCACAGCGCTGAGGTCATGGGTTCTATCCCCGCCATGTGTTATATATACGGGGCAGTACGGACGGTGTAATGGTTCAATTACTGCCTCACAGCACTGAGGTCATGGGTTCTATCCCCACCTTGTGTTATATATACAGGGCAGTACAGAGAGTGTAATGGTTAGCATTACTGCCTCACAGCGCTGAGGTCATGGGTTCTATCCCCACCTTGTGTTATATATACAGGGCAGTACAGATGGTGTAATGGTTATATTACTGCCTTACAGCGCTGAGGTCATGGGTTCTATCCCTACCATGTGTTATATATACGGGGCAGTACGGACGGTGTAATGGTTAGCATTACTGCCTCACAGCGCTGAGGTCATGGGTTCTATCCCCACCATGTGTTATATATACGGGGCAGCACGGATGGTGTAATGGTTAGCATTACTGCCTTACAGCACTGAGGTCATGGGTTCTATCCCCACCATGTGTTATATATACTGGGCAGTACGGATGGTGTAATGGTTACATTACTGCCTCACAGCACTGAGGTCATGGGTTCTATCCCCACAATGTGTTATATATACGGGGCAGTACGACGGTGTAATGGTTACATTACTGCCTCACAGCGCTGAGGTCATGGGTTCTATCCCTACCATGTGTTATATATACTGGGCAGTACGGACGGTGTAATGGCTAGAATTACTGCCTCACAGCGCTGAGGTCATGGGTTCTATCCCCACCATGTGTTATATATACGGGGCAGTACGGATGGTGTAATGGCTAGAATTACTGCCTCACAGCGCTGAGGTCATGGGTTCTATCCCCACCATGTGTTATATATACGGGGCAGTACGGAGGGTGTAATGGTTAGCATTACTGCCTCACAGTGCTGAGGTCATGGGTTCTATCCCCACCATGTGTTATATATACGGGGCAGTACGGATGGTGTAATGGTTAGCATTACTGCCTCACAGCGCTGTGTTATATATATATATATGTGTTATATATACAGGGCAGTACGGACGGTGTAATGGTTAGCATTACTGCCTCACAGCGCTGAGGTCATGGGTTCTATCCAAACCATGTGTTATATATACAGGGCAGTACGGAGGGTGTAATGGTTAGCATTACTGCCTCACAGCACTGAGGTCATGGGTTCTATCCCCACCATGTGTTATATATACGGGGCAGTACGGAGGGTGTAATGGTTAGCATTACTGCCTCACAGTGCTGAGGTCATGGGTTCTATCCCCACCATGTGTTATATATACGGGGCAGTACGGATGGTGTAATGGTTAGCATTACTGCCTCACAGCGCTGTGTTATATATATATATATATGTGTTATATATACAGGGCAGTACGGACGGTGTAATGGTTAGCATTACTGCCTCACAGCGCTGAGGTCATGGGTTCTATCCAAACCATGTGTTATATATACAGGGCAGTACGGAGGGTGTAATGGTTAGCATTACTGCCTCACAGCACTGAGGTCATGGGTTCTATCCCCACCATGTGTTATATATACGGGGCAGTACGGACGGTGTAATGGTTAGCATTACTGCCTCACAGCACTGAGGTCATGGGTTCTATCCCCACCATGTGTTATATATATACGGGGCAGTACGGATGGTGTAATGGTTAGCATTACTGCCTCACAGCACTGAGGTCATGGGTTCTATCCCCACCATGTGTTATATATACGGGGCAGTACGGATGGTGTAATGGTTACATTACTGCCTCACAGCACTGAGGTCATAGGTTCTATTCCCACCATGTGTTATATATACGGGGCAGTACGGATGGTGTAATGGTTACATTACTGCCTCACAGCACTGAGGTCATGGGTTCTATCCCCACCATGTGTTATATATATACGGGGCAGTACGGACGGTGTAATGGTTATAGTATTACTGCCTCACAGCGCTGAGGTCATGGGTTCTATCCCCACCATGTGTTATATATACAGGGCAGTACGGATGGTGTAATGGTTAGAATTACTGCCTCACAGCGCTGAGGTCATGGGTTCTATCCCCACCATGTGTTATATATACGGGGCAGTACGGATGGTGTAATGGTTAGCATTACTGCCTCACAGCGCTGAGGTCATGGGTTCTATCCCCACCATGTGTTATATATACGGGGCAGTACGGAGGGTGTAATGGTTAGCATTACTGCCTCACAGCACTGAGGTCATGGGTTCTATCCCCACCATGTGTTATATATACGGGGCAGTACGGAGGGTGTAATGGTTAGCATTACTGCCTCACAGCACTGAGGTCATGGGTTCTATCCCCACCATGTGTTATATATACGGGGCAGTACGGATGGTGTAATGGTTAGCATTACTGCCTCACAGCACTGAGGTCATGGGTTCTATCCCCACCATGTGTTATATATACGGGGCAGTACGGATGGTGTAATGGTTACATTACTGCCTCACAGCACTGAGGTCATGGGTTCTATTCCCACCATGTGTTATATATACGGGGCAGTACGGATGGTGTAATGGTTACATTACTGCCTCACAGCACTGAGGTTATGGGTTCTATTCCCACCATGTGTTATATATACGGGGCAGTACGGATGGTGTAATGGTTACATTACTGCCTCACAGCACTGAGGTCATGGGTTCTATCCCCACCATGTGTTATATATATACGGGGCAGTACGGACGGTGTAATGGTTATAGTATTACTGCCTCACAGCGCTGAGGTCATGGGTTCTATCCCCACCATGTGTTATATATACGGGGCAGTACGGATGGTGTAATGGTTAGTATTACTGCCTCACAGCACTTAGGTCATGGGTTCTATCCCCACCATGTGTTATATATACGGGGCAGTACGGATGGTGTAATGGTTAGTATTACTGCCTCACAGCACTTAGGTCATGGGTTCTATCCCCACCATGTGTTATATATACGGGGCAGTACGGATGGTGTAATGGTTAGTATTACTGCCTCACAGCGCTGAGGTCATGGGTTCTATCCCCACCATGTGTTATATATACTGGGCAGTACGGACGCTGTAGTGGTTAGCATTACTGCCTCACAGCGCTGAGGTCATGGGCTCTATCCCCACCATGTGTTACATTACTGCCTCACAGCGCTGAGGTCATGGGTTCTATCCCCACCATGTGTTATATATACGGGGCAGTACGGACGGTGTAATGGTTACATTACTGCCTCACAGCGCTGAGGTCATGTGTTCTATCCCCACCATGTGTTATATATACGGGGCAGTAAGGATGGTGTGATGGTTATAGCATTACTGCCTCACAGCACTGCGGTCATGGGTTCAATACCCACCATGTGTTATATATACGGGGCAGTACGGACGGTGTAATGGTTACATTACTGCCTCACAGCGCTGAGGTCATGTGTTCTATCCCCACCATGTGTTATATATACGGGGCAGTAAGGATGTGTGATGGTTATAGCATTACTGCCTCACAGCGCTGAGGTCATGGGTTCTATCCCCACCATGTGTTATATGTACAGGGCAATACGGACGGTGTAATGGTTACATTACTGCCTCACAGCGCTGAGGTCATGTGTTCTATCCCCACCATGTGTTATATATATGGGGCAGTAAGGATGGTGTGATGGTTATAGCATTACTGCCTCACAGCGCTGAGGTCATGGGTTCTATTCCCACCATGTGTTATATATACGGTGCAGTACGGACGGTGTAATGGTTAGCATTACTGCCTCACAGCGCTGAGGTCATGGCTTCTATTCCCCACCATGGCCCTAACTGTGTGGAGTTTGTATATTCTGCCCGTGCTTGCGTGGGTTTCCTACGGGTACTCCGGTTTCCTCCCACATTCCAAAAATATTCTGGTAGGTTAATTGGCTCCCAACAAAATTACCCTAGAATGTCTGTATGTGCGTGTACATGTGGTAGGGAATATAGATTGTAAGCTCCACTGGGGCAGGGACTGAGTGTTCATATATTCTCTGTACAGCGCTGCGGAATATGTGTGCGCTATATAAGAAACTGGTAATAAATAAATAAAAACCACATGAGAAGCCTTAAGACAGTTACGGTCACATCAAAAACATTTTTCTTTTATGGAAACACCCCACAATAGTAACACGTATGATGAATTTTCCATAAATGTATTAAATTGTAAACCGTCGATCGTTTCTTTGCTGTGTTACTGACTTGGTACACTTCGTAGCGGTTTAACAGAACGCGGAACTGGAACAGCTGCGTTGTGACCTATGGAATGCAGCTTATCTACCGCTATCTAACGCCGGGGCTTAAAAGTTTCCGTTTGAAATGAAATTATTGTTGTGCAGAGATTGTAGAATGAAAGCGCTTTCTCTTATAACCTCCTTGGTCTCGTTTCCGCGATGCCAGAAACACTCGCAGACTGGAATCCGCTTCAAAGAACTTCAAATCAGCGCAGAGATTTCTTCCAGGTGAGACAGTGAACATCAAAGCTCCTGAAATAGAAACTGTCAGAAGCTCTTTCCCCGCCGTCCACTGCAATCTTCAAACTTCCTTTAGTTTCAGACAAATTAAACGTGTCAGCGTGCGCCATAGCTCCGTATGCACTCCAAACCCCCCACCCCATCTGCGCACGCCTGCAGAAGTCAGCAGGAACTGCCACCTCTGTGGATCTAACTCGATACTAATTTGCAGGGTACTCCCAACACAGAGATTCTTGTAGCAGGCTATAATTGTATCTAACAGGGCATAATTCACCTGTATATCCAATCTCCAGCGAGAAATCGATGTATTTCGGCATAGCTGAGTCGTCGGTACATTACACAGCTTGTTACGGACATGGTGACACTGTTCCTGTACGGTCGAGGTGGAGACGCACTGCAGAAAGACTAAATTACCTTAATAAAAGCCTTTTGCTCTTGGAAAGCTTGGGATCTGGACAGTCAGAAGACGGACGTTGGGTGAATTAGAATCCTGACGGATCCTGGAGGTAAGTGCTGAGGTCCAGGGCCGCCGACAGGGGGGTGCCAGGGGTACAGCTGTCCTGGAGTGGCACGGCACCCACCCCCCGCCCGGACCCGCACAATGCAACCCTGCGGCCAGGCACGCACAATGCACAGTGCAGCCTGCCGAGCCTAGGATATAGAGGGGCTCGGCACTCTGCAGGCTGCAATGTGCATTGAGTGCTCCGAGTCCCGACGCCCGGGACAGAAGATGCTGCGCTGCCGCCGCCACCGCTGGTAAGTAGAATAGTAATTGGGGGGGAGGAGTGGTGCCGGTGCGCATGAGCTCTCAGCCAATCAGCGGCCACCCAGTCTTTTGAATAGGATGTTTTTCTATTCTCCCGCCACTCGCCTCGGGGAATGGAGAGCTCAGTCAATCAGCGGCAGCCAAGTCTTTTGAAAAGGATTTTTTTTCTATTCTCCCACCGCTCGCCCAGACTCTGAGCTCCCTGCCTACCGCTACATCTCCTGACGCTCCCCTGGACCGGACCCTGCTCTACGGCCCCCACTCCCCCGGACTCTGCGGTTCCCGCTACATCCCTTCCGCTCCCCTGGACCGGACCCTGCACTACGGTCCCCTCTCCCCCGGACCTCGCTCCCTCCCGCACTGACGGCTGCACATAAGATGTATCTTATGTGCAGACCGTCCGACCTCCGGATCTCATCCTATCAGATCGGATGTCATACACTATGCAATTCCACCCGATTTCTCGACCCAATCCTCCAGAATCGGGTGAAATTGGGCCCAAATCGCATAGTCTATGGGGGCCTTTATGGTGTGTACACACGGTGAGATTCCCTTGCTATTCGACTTAAGATTCGATTGCGATCTGCATGCGATTTTCATTATATAGTCAAAATTGAATGTCAAATCTCACTGTGTGTACAAAGCATAAGGGTTAGGCTGTAGGATGTGTGGGAATTCCGGCTGTCTGACGTTGGTCTCTAGACTTTCGGGATTTTCCATCCAACACTTCGCAACATATTCATACACTTGACGATGCAATTTACCTGCTATTTGGGCTCTTTTCCTGTGATTGCAACGATCGATCGCAGAAAAAGAGCCCAAATTGCGGATGAATGACCACAGGTCCGATGCGATGCGCGGTCCCGTGTGCATGCTTTTGAGCCAGGCAGGCTTCACGGTTATGGAATAGCGCAGTGGTTCTAAACCTCGGTCCTCAAGTACCCCCAACCGTTCACGTTTTCCAGGTCACGCGGCAGGTGCATTCATTACTCACTGACACATTTTAAATGATCCACAGGTGGAGCTAATTGTGTCACTTGTGATTCTGTGTGGAGACCTGGAAAACATGCTCTGTGTGGGGTCCTGCGGACCGAGGTTGAGAACCACTGGTATCGCAGATCGACGCTGTCTAGATTGACCACCCTTACTCGATTCCATCTAGTTAGACGTCTAAACATAGTCGACGGCATCTAGAACCACAGTGTTAAAGCAACGGGAGCGTGGTCAACATGAGTTTTTTTTTGTTGCCGATTGTCACAGGGGTCCCCCTTGGAAACTGTATATGTGCACAGTGTCCCCGCACATGGCTCGCCATGCTTTAGGCACGGTTATTATAATATAATGGTTATTTGTATGAATCAAGTCGACCGGTGACAGTCGTCACAAAAAAAAACTTGAAAAACCGTTGCTCTAATGCCGGTGTCTAACTTCCGTTACTGTCGATCTTTAGGCGTCTAACTAGACTGTTTGAGTTATCGTAGTCAACTATAACATGGTCAATGTAGACATCGTAGATCCGTCGACCATATAACGGCTTCACTGGGATCACATGCGATATATCTTCCCGGGCGGCTCAAGGGAAGATTGCAGGTGACGTCTCTGTCAGCTGCATAATGGAGGCAGACATTTTGTCGGAGACCATGTCAGCTAGCCCAGGCTAATGCTGTATTATACCACAACTGAAGTCGCATACCTTCCAACTCTGAGGCGGGACGCTCACGTGTGCTGAAACTGCGCCGGGGAAAAGGGGGCGTGGCTTA
Source organism: Crinia signifera (assembly GCF_055691185.1). Taxonomy (NCBI): domain Eukaryota; kingdom Metazoa; phylum Chordata; class Amphibia; order Anura; family Myobatrachidae; genus Crinia; species Crinia signifera. The sequence continues at coordinate 319,374,400 of NC_139221.1, forward strand.
TACTCGCAACACTCCTGCGAGGCCACGCTCCCTATTTTTGCCATTGTGGGGGCATGAATAGATGCTGTGCGTCAATTTACGGGTGACGGGGGAATCCCAACTGCCCCCCCCACACACACACTTGCCAGCCCCAGGCAATCATTTAAAGAGGCATAACCTAAAACAAAAGCCATCTGGATCTCACTAGAGCCTGGACATTAGGTGCTGCTGACATTCACCGCTTAGTGCTGAAGATCAATTGATATGTGAATGCTGTTCTTCAAGAAACACGCGGAGGAGAAATCAGCAAGAATCACATGGAAGAGAAATCAGAGAATTCAAGAATCACGTGGGAGGGAGAAAATCAGAGAATTCTTGTATACAGAATTAACTCCCCCAGGAGTTAAATTTCGAAAAAAATCCCTGTAAATAACGGTCACAGTTTGCAGACCACCCAGCAGGTTCACAGAAAGGGTCCACCAACTGTCACATTTTCCAGAGCACAATGGTGTTTCACTCTAAATGGTTTCGTTACATAACTGCCAAACAAAGCAACTGTTCACAACAGCAATATTTCGCTGCTAATCTACAAACCTTCAATTTGGTATATGATGCTCAGGCACGGTTATCCTAGACATATGTCACTCATAAAAGATGTCCTTCTGCGATTAATATACCGTATAAATAATAAAATAATATTATTATTATGACTAAAACATGTCTTTTAGAGCAACCATTTAGCAATTTTTTGGCAGATTATTAAAATAATGCGGGTAAAACGACAGCATCTGATTGGTTGGTATTTTACCTCTCTCCACTTTATCGCACTCCGGGCATTGATAAACTTCCACCATAGTACAGCACAAGCGGAGTGACAACTGACCCCTGCAATTAGTGCTGCTGTCTGCCGATCCAATCACCTCGTCGCTCTTCACAAGCTAAATATCATACAAGAACTTCAGCCGCGCTCTCCAGTCAATCGTATATTCATACAAATATTGTGGTTTGCGGAGATCCCCTACGTGCCGGCTTTCTTCAGCAATGCATCATCCTTCGATTCATCTCCTGCATTTAATTTACAAGATGCCTGCGGCGCACACAATGAAAAGCAATTTCAAACCATTCCATAGGAATAACCCAGGCAAGCCTCCGCCGGCAATGACAGCAATTCCTTGCGCCTCTTCCGTTGGCGAAGAGCACAGCGGCAATCTAGCGGCGGGGAGGCTGAATAATTGCAGGCATTAAATCTTTTATCGCCGTCTATAAATATAGATCGCTGTACACGTTTCTCCTTTTGGGAAGCGCACCTGGAATCCTGGCTACACATCGTTAACGAGCTGCATCGCACAATACATGACACGGACGGGCAAATTATCCGTCACAGAGACGCATGGTTGGGAAGAAGGCCTTCATTATTTTGCCTGGTAGGCTTCCACCCACCTACAGTATTCCCTGCTGAGCTGTGTCCGACGCCGTTCCCTGCGCGTGGCTTAATTAAAAGTGTGGCTAGAAGCTTCACAGTCACTCCTATTGATTACCGCAGGCACAGAACGTACGGCGGACGCGGCTACAGCTTCACTGCTGGGACTGATGTGACAGCGCTGGACTAATTGGATAAGGGGTCTGCAGGTGAATGCTTGGTTTGTGTTTTCCTGAATTCTCAACACGTCCTTCGCAAGTGGGTGTGTTTTCTCAGACTGAGTCAGCTGTTCTATAGCGCTGGCCCACATGGACTTAAAGAAACGGTCTTCACCAGCAACGAATACAGTTTGTGAACAACATATAATAAAATAGGTGATTCATTGCGCCCTACGGGGGCTCTTCACACCGGCGTAAGGGGCTGCGCCCCCTTAATTTGTGAACGTTTGTATTGTGAGAAATATGGTTAGAATTGTATGAAAGATGCCTGTATTGCAACTTGAGTTATAGGTGAAATGTGTTACATAGAGAGCATATGATGTGGAAGGGGGTGTGTATTGTTTTGTTTAATTAAAAAGTGGTTGTTTAGGTGTGTGTGTGTGCGCAATAGTATAGTAGGGTGTTTTTGAGTCAGCGGCTCCCCACTGGCGGAGGTCACGACACAGGAAAACAGGAGGCTGCGTAGTGATAGGGGTGTGTGGGCATACGGGGGACTAAAGAGGAGGGTGGGGGACACTGTGCAGCTTCTGCCAGTGGGTGAGAGTCCAGCGTGACAGCACAGGAGTACAGGATGGTGGCCCTGAGTCAGTGTCTCCTCCTACTGGGTGGGAGTTAGGGTGCATGAGAGCAGGAGGCTGGGTGGTAAAGCATGATAGGGGAATGTGGGCAACACAGGGTGAGCGGGTCCCCACTGGCGGAAGTTACGGGGCAGGAGAACAGGAGGCAGGGCAGTGATAGATGTGTGTGGGCATGAGGGGTAGTAAAGTTTTGGCTGTTGCAGAGTAGGGATGGGCATTTGTGCAGACGCCATCGATGGTTGGCATTGATGGTGATTATGCACCCTGCCATCGATAGTAGTAACATATTACTTGGATAACCATCGTTGGTTGTAGCTATCGATGGTCATCCATTATATCTGACTGAATAGGCCGTGGGTCAATCAGCACTCGGTGGCGGGACTTCTGGGTGTGGGGGGGCGGAGCTATGCTCCATGTCCCGGCACCTTAAAAAAATTTGTAACTTGATCGGTTCTCCTTTGCCATTGATGTAGGGAAACCATCTGGTCCTCCCACATCGATGGCAAATGTATTCAACATCGGCCATAAACCATCGATTATTTGAAATCATTGATGGGCATCCCTAGAACTGGAGGAGGGTGGGGGACAGTATGCAGCTCCCGGAAGTGGGTGAGCGTCTCCTCGCACTGGGAGGGAGTAAGGGGGTGTATGAGAGCAGGAGGCTGTATAATAGTGGTATGTGGGCAAGACATTGTTTTTGTTGTACCCTCTGGGCCAAACTCATTTCATCATTAATGCACTAATCATCTATATCTGGACAGGTCTGATCTGTTGTAAGTATATAGGCTATTAACTTATCCCATATTATTCCAGGATCCAGGATATACAGATGTGTCCTCACTAGCCAATCACCAAATCACGCCAAAGAGCCTTGTTTGGCGCAACATGAAAAACGCAACTAAGCGTGCCCCATCACTAAATATCTACTGTATTCTGAATCTGCAAACGTATTTATCTTATTTATTACCAGTCTCTTATATAGCGCACACATATTCTGCAGCGCTGTACGCTGAACATTCTCAACAGTCCCTGCCCCAGTGGAGCTTACAATCTATATTCCCTACCACATGTACACGCACACACAGACATTCTAGGGTTAATATGTTGGGAGCCAATTAGCCTAACAGTATATTTTTGGATTGTAGGACGAAACCGGAGCACCCGGAGGAAACCCACGCAAGTACGGGGAGAATATACAAGCTCTGCACAGTTAGGCCCGTGATGGGAATCAAACCCATGACCTCAGTGCTGTGAGGCAGTAATGCTAACCATTAGGCCGGTTTCACACACTCCGGCTCCTGCCGGACGGTGAAATCCCGCACGGCCAGGGAGCCATGCCGCACACAGTAGTTTATCATGGAGGGGATGGCCACAGCCCGGCAGCCGTCCCTTCCAGTGGCGGGATCCGGCTGCAGCCGTGCGGCCGGGCCGTGGCCGTCCCGTGTGAATGGACACAATAGTGTCCATTCACAACTAATGTGTGCGGCACGGCTCCCTGGCCGTGCAGGATTTCACCGTCCGGCAGGAGCCGGAGTGTGTGAAACCGGCCTTACACCATCCGTACTGCCCCGTATATATAACACATGGTGGGGATAGAACCCATGACCTCAGTGCTGTGAGGCAGTAATGCTAACCATTACACCATCCGTACTGCCCCGTATATATAACACATGGTGGGGATAGAACCATTACACCATCCGTACTGCCCTGTATATATAACACATGGTGAGGATAGAACCCATGACCTCAGTGCTGTGAAGCAGTAATGCTAACCATTACACCATCCGTACTGCCCCGTATATATACCACATGGTGGGAATAGAACCCATGACCTCAGTGCTGTGAGGCAGTAATGCTAACCATTACACCGTCCGTACTGCCCCGTATATGTAACACATGGTGGGAATAGAACCCATGACCTCAGTGCTGTGAGGCAGTAATATAACCATTACACCGTCCGTACTGCCCCGTATATATAACACATGGTGGGAATAGAACCCATGACCTCAGCGCTGTGAGGCAGTAATGCTAACCATTACACCATCCGTACCGCCCCGTATATATAACACATGGTGGGGATAAAATCCATGACCTCAGTGCTGTGAGGCAGTAATGCTAACCATTACACCGTCCGTACTGCCCCGTATATATAACGCATGGTGGGGATAGAACCCATGACCTCAGTGCTGTGAGGCAGTAATGTAACCATTACACCATCCGTACTGCCCCGTATATATAACACATGGTGGGGATAGAACCCATGACCTCAGTGCTGTGAGGCAGTAATGCTAACCATTACACCGTCCGTACTGCCCCGTATATATAACACATGGTGGGAATAGAACCCATGACCTCAGTGCTGTGAGGCAGTAATGCTAACCATTACACCGTCCGCACTGCCCCGTATATATAACACATGGTGGGGATAGAACCCATGACCTCAGTGCTGTGAGGCAGTAATGCTAACCATTACACCGTCCGTACTGCCCTGTACATATAACACATGGTGGGGATAGAACCCATGACCTCAGCGCTGTGAGGCAGTAATGCTAACCATTACACCATCCGTACTGCCCCGTATATATAACACATGGTGGGGATAGAACCCATGACCTCAGCGCTGTTTGGCAGTAATGTAACCATTACACCATCCGTACTGCCCCGTATATATAACACATGGTGGGGATAGAACCCATGACCTCAGCGCTGTTTGGCAGTAATGTAACCATTACACCATCCGTGCTGCCCTAACATATATAAAAACTAAGAACAACACCATATAGCGCAGGATAACTTGAATTAAAACTAAAAAGTAAACTTGGTTTAAATTCACGAAAAAAACAGAAATAAAAATATCTAAACTCTTCCTGACCATATCTGCAGCATTTGCTTTTTATTGTAAAGGTTTTACGCTGCACTCCATATTGCCAATTGTCCGATTTGAAAAAAAGCTAAGCGGCTGTCAGTGCCCCTCCCATGAGGAGAGTGGGGCGGGGTCATTACACCCCCCAGGAACTCTGGCAGGAATGGACAAAGTTTTGTTTTGTTTTCATTTAAAATCGAATTTATTGGACCAGTTACTAGACCGTCCAAATTACCGGAACACCACAACAGTAATGTCAGCACCGGCTTCCGAATGGAACAACGGTTAAATTGCTCCCTTGGGTGCCATCTGGTGGCCGTGAGCACACAAAACACTTGATAGAAGCATAATGAGCATGTTATTATTACACGGGCTTCCCTGTACCTACCAGCTCTGCGTGCACCTTCAGGTGGGACTGCAGCTTGTACTTGTCAGGGCTGGAGTAGTTGCAGCCGGCGGCCGGGCACTTCATGGACACGTTACTGTGTTTCTGGATTACGTGCCGTTTCAGGCAGTTCTTGGTGATGGAGGAATAGCTGCACTGGGAGCAGTAGTACAGGTGCTCCCGGGTGTGAGTCCTGATGTGCATATCGTAATGGACCTGATACCAGAACAGCTTACCTGTCAGTAAAGAAAAACGGGAACGTGCAAGTAAAACAGGAGCGATGCTTAAAAGTAGAAACCAATGAGTGCAATTATATGTATAAAGTTGTTATTACTAGATGACTTCAGTTGTGGTATAATACAGCATTAGCCTGTGTAGGGTTACATGGTCTACGACAAAATGTCTGCCTCCATTATGCAGGTGTCAGGTCTGTTTTCCATTTAAAGGGTCCTATCTTTGTATCAGATGCACGCGTACACATAGCGCAGGTCTGGGTCGCATCCAATATAGATCCCTCGCACTGGTCACAAATTATTATTCTAAATCCCTCTAAGGGGCGATTCACACCAGCTCAGTGCGGGCCGAATTCGGTGCACCGGCTAATGTTTGGGTTTTGCGCATGTGCAAACCCCCGAAGCGACCGCCTTTGGCGAGTTTCACACTCACTGGGGTGTTCGCTCAATAGTGGGCGGGAAGGAGGGGGCGTGCGTGGGCCGTAAGCAGGCGAACGCCCAGCGTTTCTGCTTCTCCCATAGAACCACTGGGCGTACCTCTGTGAACGCAGGCGTGTTTATACCTCCTTGGGGAGGGCGGTTGACATCACATGACGTCCGTGCTCACCCCTAATTCGTCTGGAGGTGGGCGCTATAGAAGTGGAAACAATGGTGAGTGACCATCAAATGATTTCTCCTCCTTGCAGCCTTATTCGAGCGGATGTTTGAGCGAACACATCTACTCGCATACTAGTAAGGGGATTCGGGGGGGGGGGGGGCGTTCGGCAAGGCGGCGTTTAACTGCTAGCGAGCATGTCTGAATCAGGTCCCCCAAGTGAAAAAGGTCGACATGGACTAGATCGACATTGACAAAAAGTCGACATGAAACTGGTTGACAATTTTTTTCCCTTTTTTGTGTCTGTCGACATTTGCTGTCATGTACGACGCATTAGCGTACCGCGTCCCTTCGCATGGAAACGGTACACCGCTATTACTATTATATTTTTCCTCTATGCCCACTCCTTTAGCAAGAACAAGTCGTTTTTTGAAAGCACGAAAAACTTGCCAACTTTTTCTTGTCGACCTTTCTGGGTCGACCATCGACATGTTGACGTTTTGCTTATGTTGACCTTTTGTTGATGTCGTCATAGACCAATTTTTTATGTGTGGACCGATAGCGGTTGACCTATTGAAAGCCCCTTTGCTGCCCGATCTTCCCTATTTGAATAGGCACCGATGTGTTTTATTATCTACATCAGGACACGATCTGAAACAGGTGGGCGGAGCTTCTGCTGTCCATAATAGTTAGGACGGTATACTCTACATCGGGGGTGGCCAAACCGGTCCTCGGGACCTACCAACAGTTCCTGTTTCCCAGGCTACCTGTGGATCTGCAGAATGTGTCGGTTAGAAATGAATGCGGCACATTTTTGAAAATATAACCGTTTGTAATGACTGCACCTGTGCACCAGCTAGGCGGCCTGGGAAATGTGACAGTAATGACTGCACCTGTGCACCAGCTAGGCGGCCTGGGAAATGTGACAGTAATGACTGCACCTGTGCACCAGCTGGGCGGCCTGGGAAGTGTTACAGTAATGACTGCACCTGTGCACCAGCTAGGCGGCCTGGGAAATGTGACAGTAATGATTACACCTGTGCACCAGCTGGGCGGCCTGGTAAATGTTACAGTAATGACTGCACCTGTGCACCAGCTAGGCGGCTGGGTAATGTGACAGTAATGACTGCACCTGTGCACCAGCTGGGCGGCTTGGGAAGTGTTACAGTAATGACTGCACCTGTGCACCAGCTAGGTGGTCTGGGAAATGTGACAGTAATGACTGCACCTGTGCACCAGCTGGGCGGCCTGGTAAACGTGACAGTAATGACTGCACCTGTGCACCAGCTAGGTGGTCTGGGAAATGTGACAGTAACGACTGCACCTGTGCACCAGCTGGGCGGCCTGGGAAATGTGACAGTAATGACTGCACCTGTGCACCAGCTGGGCGGCCTGGTAAACGTGACAGTAATGACTGCACCTGTGCACCAGCTGGGCGGCCTGGGAAATGTGACAGTAATGACTACACCTGTGCACCAGCTGGGCGGCCTGGGAAATGTGACCCGTTGGTAGATCTCGAGGACCGGTTTGGCCTACTTTACGTCTTAGAAGAGCAGCACTGAAGTGTCAGAACAACACTGAACATTGTCTTTTATTTCCATCATGTATGGCTCTAAATGTATATTTAGGGGGATTTATTAAACCTAAAGTGGAGAAGTGAAGAAGGTGCCCACCGTAACCATCGAGATTCAACCGATCATCTGTCTGGCATATGCTATAAAATTATAGCTAGAATCCGGGGGGGCAACTCGGTCACGTCAAGGCTTAAAGACTATACTCCTTGTGACCAGTTTTATAGATGTGATGGGTTTCTATCTACTTGTATACTTGAGTATAATTATTCTACTGTATAAACTCTCCCTCTCCTTACCACAATATTCACACTCCAGTTCACCATAGATCTTCCTGATTTTCTGGAATAACACAGTGTCCAGCTGCCTCTTATGTAACCCATTCAGAATGGCCATAAACGCAGCCGTTTGCCCTGAGCTGTCTGGCACAGTGTTCGGCCCGGGAAGCTGTTCGTGGTGCCCAGTATCTGTGCTATCCTGGGCACCTTGCTCACTGCTGCTCTGATCAGGTCCAAATGTCATCTGCTCAGCAAAACCGTGTAACTCTGTGGGTTTTAAATGGGAGATGTCACTTGCAGCCTGACCGGCGGCTCCAGAACCGTTATTGTCACTTTGTACGTTTCCTAGATTAGCATATAAATGGTTATTCTCCTTCTCTGTCAAACGATGGAAGAGCTCTTCATTGGACACCTCGGAAGACATATCTGGTGAGCCAGGCAGTTTTGTTGTGGTGCAGTCTGTTACACAATCCGCGCCCTCGAGTGTCTCTTCCTGGCTTTTGGGAAGCATGCCACCACTTTGTGCTTGTAAATCCTGAGATTGCTCTAAATCCTGTGCACAGGTTTGTGGCTCCAGCACGGAAGACGGAATGACGACGTCTTCGGCGTTGGCACAGAGAGCCTCCTGCTGTATGTCGCTGCCAGGCTCCAGAAGACAAAAACTTTGATTGATGGAGTCGTGAAAAACGGAGTCCTCCCGTATGTCAGGGTGGAATTCCTTGATGTGGGCTTTGAGTCTCACGGTGCTCACAAATTTCTTCAAACAGTGCGAACAGACGTAGACGAAGGGGTGCTTACGGATGTGCAGCTCGAGGGATTGGTACTTGGTGGCACCGTGGTCGCAGAGTTCGCAAGCAAACGGCCTCTCGTCGCCGTGGACAAGCATGTGCCGGTCTCGCTCCAGCTCGTTTTTGAACTTGCGTTCGCAAATGTGACAGTCGTAGAGGAGCTGCCGCTTGCCCTCTCGGGTGAGGAGCCTGAGCTCGTCAAAGGTCTCCAGCACTTTTTTGTCCATCAGGTCGTGGGTCTCTTTCATGTGCTTGATGAGGTTCTTGATGTCCGAGTACTTCTTCTTGCAGAAGCGGCAGTGCTGCTTGATCTTCTTATGGACGCGCTCCACGTGAACCTTGAGGTGTCCCTTACTGAGGCAGCTGAAGGAGCAGTGGTCGCAGCTGAACTTCTCACCTGTGTGCTTTCTCATGTGCACGCTGAGGTTGGCCTTGATGGCACTGGCGTAGTTGCAAAGGGGGCACTTGTACGGTTTCTCATTGGTGTGGATCCGCAGGTGCGCCTGCAGAGAGTGCTTAAATTTGAAGACTTTATTGCAGTATTCACAGGTGAAAATCTTCAGCTGGGTCGGACCTACTCTGAAAAAACAAACACAGAAAAAATTAGTGGAAGCAATGAAAGGAAAGTGTGAGAAAGAGCGCGAGAGAGAGGGGGGAGGAGCGCCAGAGTGCAAAAGTGAGGAGGAGCAAGAGAGGGGGCGGAAAGAAACAGAGAGCGAGAGGGGAAGGAAACAGAGAGCGAGAGGGGAAGGAAACAGAGAGCGAGAGGGGAAGGAAACAGAGAGCGAGAGGGGAAGGAAACAGAGAGCGAGAGGGGAAGGAAACAGAGAGCGAGAGGGGAAGGAAACAGAGAGCGAGAGGGGAAGGAAACAGAGAGCGAGAGGGGAAGAAAACAGAGAGCGAGAGGGGAAGGAAACAGAGAGCGAGAGGGGAAGGAAACAGAGAGCGAGAGGGAAAGGAAACAGAGAGCGAGAGGGGAAGGAAACAGAGAGCCAGAGGGGGGGACAGAGCCAGAGCGGGGAAATAGGGGAATTTGAAGAGAAACAGAGAGGAAGGAGAGAGAGGAGGGAAGGAGGAAGTGGTTGGAGAGAAAGGGGAAGAGAGAAGGATGGAGGAAGAGATAAAGCAGGGGAAGGAGGGGGATAGAAAGATGGAAAAAGATAGGGAAGAAAGAATAGAGAGATAGGAGAGAGAGAAAACAAACAAAAAGGGATTTTTGTAAGAACTTACCGTTCGAATCCCTTTCTCTGATATGGTCCTGGTGACACAGCTTCACATTGGTGACACAGCTTCACATTGGGATGTAGGAGGGTCCGCAGGAGCCAGGCACCTATCCTAAAGCTTTTGGAGGGTAGGCTCCTCCCCTACTGCATCCCAGATTCCTCAGTTCAATCTTTCAAAGCCACTGGAATACATTAACTCAGTACAAACACCTGCACATATTATATGCACAATTTTAAATTTAACTTTTCAACCAATTATAACATGAAACATCATGAACACTGGCATACTTACTGAGCGTAAGGGAGGGATCGCTGTGTCACCAGGACCATATCAGAGAAAGGGATTCGAACGGTAAGTTCTTACAAAAATCCCTTTTTCTCTTTCAATGGTCCTGGTGACACAGCTTCACATTGGGACGTTCCAGAGCCGGTCCTTTTGGGTGGGTACGCTCAGGTCTGCAGTATTCATCACTGCTCGCCCGAATGATGCGTCCACCGACGCGAACTCATGGAACCTATCGAATTTGGCAAAATTATGAACAGATGACCAAGTAGCAGCGCTGCAAACCTGCTCAGCTGTTGCCCCATGTCGAACCGCCCAAGAGGTGGCAACCGACCTGGTGGTATGCGCATTAATCCTGGCCGGTACAGGCCTACCAACTTTAGTATATGCAAACGCAATAACAGAGCGCAACCACCTAGCAATGGTCTGCTTAGAAGCAGGCCAACTAAGTTTGTGTATGTCAGACAAAACCAGTAAAGTATCAGTCTTTCTGACACTCTTAACTCTGTCCACATAAACGCGCAAGACGCGCACAACATCCAAATTCCTCAATTTGTCCCTTTTCCTAACAACCCTCTGGGGGTTGAAACACAGGCAGAACAATCTCCTGATTTAGAAGAAAAGCAGAGACTACTTTTGGTAAAAATCTAGGGATACTGTCCGAAAGGCAGCCCTATCATCATGACATATAAGGGAGGAAGACTTGTAGAACAAAGCAATCAACTCCGATAATTTTTTTTTTTTTTTTCTGACGCCACCGCCAACAAAAATACCAGCTTCCCTGAAAGGAAACTAAGGTCAACCGACCTTAACGGCTCAAAAGGCGCCTCTTTAAGGTACTCCAGAGCCAGAGATAATTCCCCTGGCGCTACTGGTTGGTTGTAGGGAGGTTTCAATAGATAAACCCCCTGCAGGAAGGTCTGTACTTCTGGTTCTAACGCAATCCTTCTTTGGAAAGAAAAATTGACACGGTCGAGATATGTACTCTGAGTGACTGAAGGCCTAACCCAGAGGAAAGGCCCTCCTGTAAAAAACTCCAACAATTTAGCCATTTTAAATCTCGATGTGCGTGACCTCTGTCTTACACACCACCAAATATAGGTCTTCCAGGCCCCAAAATAATTTACAGAAGACACTGACTTTCTGGCTTTCCTCATTGCGTTAACCACCGCCTCTGAGAATCCTATATTCCTCAAAATGGCGTTTTCAACAGCCAGACCGTCAAAATTAATCGAGCTGAATCCAGCTGGTTGAACGGTCCTTGTTTTAGAAGGTCTGACCTCAGAGGTAGACGCCACGAGTCCACAGAGACTCTCTGAAGCCTCGAGTACCAGGATCTCCCTGGCCAATCTGGGGCCACTAAAATTACTGGAATTGTCTGGGCCTGTATTGTTTTCAACTCTCTTGCCAGCATTGGAACTGGCGGAAAATCATAAAGAAGATTCCCCTCCCAGGGGATAGTCATGGCATCCACTGCTTCTGCCAGTGGATCCCACGTCCTGTCATACAACCTGGGTACCTGATGGATGAACCTGTATGCCTTCAGGTCCCTATCCGGGGTTTCCCCCTTATTGTAATCTAGTGGAATACTTGTGGATTCAGCCTCCATTTTCCTTCCATCAGTTTCTCCCTGCTCAGGAAGTCGGCCTCTATATTCTCCACTCCTGGTATGAAGATTGCTGATAATGCTAGAACATTCTGTTCCGCCCACAAGAAGATTCGGGACACCTCCCACATGGCCAGATTGCGGTGTGTGCCTCCCTGGTGATTCAGATACGCCACAGCTGTGACGTTGTCGGTCTGAATGCCTAAAAGGGAGCTCTTGTAATCTTTTCTCCCGCCAGAGAAAACCTCTTCCACACAGCCCTCAGTTCCAAGATGTTGATCAGTAAGGCAGACTGTAAAGTATCAGTCTTTCTGCTCTAAAGTCCACAAGCCCTGCAGACGCAGGTCCACGACTACTGCCCCTCAGCCTCTGAGACTGGCGTCGGTAGTGACTACCAACCAGCTCCAGGACTGCAGGGACCGACTCCCCCGAAGGGAATCCACCTCCATCCACCATTTTAGGAAGGATCGAGTTTCTGAAAACAACACCATTTGTTCTGACCTCATGGTCTGAGTGTTCCCTGTCCACTGGGACACTCTAGAGTGGAACCTGGCGAACTGTAACGTCTCGAAAGACGCCATCATCTTCCCCAGCAGTTTGAGGCACCTCCATACTGCTGTGCTCTGAGACCCTAGGATCTCTTGTACCAAGGCAGCCAGATCCCTGGCCTATGCCTCTGGTAGAAACACCCAATGCAACTGGGTATCCAGACCAATCCCCAAGAATTGGAGTCTCTGTGACGGCACCAACTGAGACTTTTGTAAGTTTAAAAACCAGCCGTGAGCCTGCCAAAAACCCAATGGCTTTTGCCAAGTGACTCTTCAACATGTCTGCTGACTCCGCTCTGAACAGCAGGTCGTCCAAATATGGGATCACAGTGTTTCCCCTCAGTCGAAGCACAGCCGCCATTACAGACATTATCTTGGTGAATACCCTTGGCGCTGTGGCCAGGCCGAAGTGCAACACCTGGAATTGCAAGTGCATGGTCTCCTATCTCAATAGAGCCTGATGTCCTGGGTGAACAGGAACCTGAAGGTATGCGTCCTGGACATCCATGAACGCCAAAAATTCTCCCTGGTCCAGGCTTCACAGCACTGACCGTAGAGACTCCATTTTGAAATGGTCTACCCACAAATGGATAATTAACGAATTTAAATTGAGAATCGGTCTGAAAGACCCGTCTGGTTTGGACACCCGACACAGAGTGGAATAAAAGCCTTTTTTCCATTCCGCTCTGGGGACCGGGATCACCACACCCTTCTCTAAAAGAGAATGAGCCGCTCCCAAGGGAGCTGTACGGAGCCGAGCCCCTATTGGTATTGGCGTGGGAATGAATCTTCTTGGAAGAAGACCCTTGAAGGGAATTCTGTAACCCTGGGTTATAATTTCTAACACCCAAGAATCCCGGTCTAACAATGCCCATGCGTCTTTGAACAGTGTCAGATGTCCCCCCATCTTGACCACCGCCGGGCAAAACCCTTGGCAGTCATGCAGATGGTTTGTCCTCTCCTTTGTGTTTGGTTTCTTATGAAAGGAACCAAATTTAGACTTTAGGACCTTTCCCCTGAAGGGCTGCCCTCGGAAAGACGCACCTCCTCTAAGGGAGGGCCGCAAGGCTGGCCTAAAAGCAGAAAACCTTGATGTCTGCTTGGCTGCAGGGACTGGCAGGAAAGTACTTTTGCCACCTGTGGCCTGCTTAATAATCTCTTCCAGTTCAGAAGCAAATAACAGCTTTCCTTTAAAAGCTATTGTCTCTAAGGCTTTCTTAGACACATTATCTGCCTCCCAAGCCTTAAGCCAGAGCACTCTCCTGGCATTTACAGACACTGTGGAAACTCTGGCAGCCATTTTGAGAGCTTCCTCTCAGACTCCAATACATGCTCTGCAGCCGTTTTTAAGCTTCTCTGCAAGCAATAACACACAAGGGTCAGCGTGTAAAATAGTGCACAAATTTCTGGCCCACACGATCATGGCCTTAGAGACCCAGGCTGAAACCATCAGAGGGCGTAGGGTGTATCCCACCCCTTAAAATAATGCTTTGAGGTTACCCTCCAGCTTTTTGTCTGCGGGGTCCTTAAACGCTGCTCCCCCTTGTACTGGTAGCACAGTGGCTCCACCTGAGGTCTTGATACACGTGCCACAGAAGCATCTACCACTGGGACTTTTTTTCCAGAGGTCAGCATGCGCCTCAGGCATGGGGTACAGGCTTAGAAATCTTTTAAGTATCTGAAGCCTTTTATCGGGGTTTTTCAGGCCCCTTTGCAGGGAGATATCAGATTCTTTACGCTGTCTCATAAAAAACAACCTTTGCAGGAGTTTATCCTTCACAGACAAATTTAATGCCTGTTTAACAGCAGTAATAAAATCCTCTACCCTTGAGGCTGAGGACTCTTCAGAAATAATCACCCTGGTTTGTTCTGTGTACTCTCCTACCTCATCAGCAGCTAATAATGGCCCTGAATAAGACCTTTTTGGGGGTCCCCACAGAATAACCATAAAACTTGTGCAACAAGTAATTTAAACCTGCTGATTCCCATAGCAGTATCCTGCATGACCTGTAATCAGTCAGGATCTGTCTGGGTCCGAGGCAAAGAGCTAAAAGACTGCTGAGAGAATGGCAATGGTCTAGGGAAGTTACCAGCCATCACTCTGCCTGTCCAGTAATGCACCAAAGCATTTTTTTAGACCTGCCTAGGGCTTGGCCCATGCAAGTTCCGATGTACTACCCTCTGGGGTTCACTCCCCATGGGTTTCACAGCAGCGCATATAAATACATAAGCCCCCCACAGGGACAAATCTCAGTGTACAACCACTGCAAGCGCTCAATGCATTTAAGGCTCCCTCCCCCAAGACCACAGGCTGTTGCTCAGACCTGATGTTCTCAATTAACACAGTCCCAGCATTAAATGTACAAACATTATATACAGAACCAATATACTCAGTTCACTTAGCTTTCTGTAGTCTTCAGAATGGGGAAAGCGATGCCCAGGAAATCCAATCACTCTGTCAGGATCTGTAAGCCAGCTCAGCTCCGCTGCAAGCGTTCTGAATGGCGCCAAAACAGAGTGAGGGAAGGGACCAAGTCCCTGCTGCTGCGGGGTCTGTGACTTTTGGCGCCAACTACCCCCAGACAGCCGCTCCCATTGTAGGATCTCCTTGTTCCAGTATCTCCCCCTCAGCTGGGGACCACTCGGAACATGCCTGTAACAACACTGCTGTCCTCTCATATCAGGAGCTCAGTGTGTAAGCTCCGCATAAAATGGCCGCCGCCATCACGGAGTGCCTGTCCCCCATGATCCCCACCTAGCGTGAAGCCGGTTTCAGAGCGCTCCGGAGCCCAGGCAGCTTCTTAAAAGAAGCTGTAAGCGCTGCACAGGGAGGCCAGACAGCGTCTCCCTCGTGCACAGTGAGCTGACAGGACTCGCTTCTGTCAGCTCCTGCTGCGCTAGCAGTGTGAGGATTCACTAATGAGAATCCTCACACTGTGCCTACCTAGCTAGTGTAAAAGCTAATAAAATAATAAAAACCCTAACTAGCTCTACTCCTTCGGCTGCTCCGGCAGCCCTTTAGAATAGCACCCACTCCAGTGGGCACCTAACACGAACTGAGGAATCTGGGATGCAGTAGGGGAGGAGCCTACCCTCCAAAAGCTTTAGGATAGGTGCCTGGCTCCTGCGGACCCTCCTACATCCCAATGTGAAGCTGTGTCACCAATGTGAAGCTGTGTCACCAGGACCATTGAAAGAGAAATGTTATAATGATTTGTTGATGCCTACACATTATACAGCATTCCTACGCTGGCGTTACCCAGTCTCGCGTTTCTCAATATTAAGTGGCTTAGTAATTGGTGAAGGCTGCACGGCAGTCAGGTCTCATTGCCTGGATAGGGCGGCCTAGGACGCGCTCTCAGCCAATTAGTGAGAACATAGCTACTGCGCCTCTGTATTTTACAGCGGGAGAAGTGACAGAAAACAATGAGAACTGCACTCGGATTAGAAGGTCACCAATACACAGCTGAGAACTACGCTCCCCTTACACAGATGTACAGCGGTGCTCGAGAGTTATGTCTGCATAAATGCAACCTTAAATGAGCTCAGTTCTTTATCTAAGTCATACAAATGGATACGGATGAATCCATAGCACACGCACATACATGTGCTTGTTAAGATTTTGCGATCAACACTGAATAAGGCTCCAAGTGACAAATTGACACCAAGAAAGCATGAAAAAAATCACGTTGATCTTTTCACGTGTCGGCCTTCTGCTTGTGTCGATCTTTTCTCTGTCAACTTTGTGCATGACGACATTCGGTGTAAATATATATCGACCGTTGACTTTTTAAATCACAACCCAGGTAAAAAATACACGGTGACTGTTGGTCAGTCCACACACTCTGCATAGCCAGATTAATACCATCTACCTGGAATAAAGTCTTACATTGGGATTGGCCGTACCCCCACCTCCAGGGAATGATACCTGGGATAAAGCGTTTGATACATTGGGAGTGGCCGTACCCCCACCTCCAGGGAATGATACCTGGGATAAAGTGTTTGATACATTGGGATTGGCCGTACCCCCACCTCCAGGGAAGGATACCTGGGATAAAGTGTTTGATACATTGGGATTGGCCGTACCCCCACCTCCAGGGAAGGATACCTGGGATAAAGTGTTTGATACATTGGGGTTATCCGTACCCCCACCTCCAGGGAATGATACCTGGGATAAAGTGTTTGATACATTGGGATTGGCCGTACCCCCACCTCCAGGGAATGATACCTGGGATAAAGTGTTTGATACATTGGGATTGGCCGTACCCCCACCTCCAGGGAATGATACCTGGGATAAAGTGTTTGATACATTGGGATTGGACGTACCCCCACCTCCAGGGAATGATACCTGGGATAAAGTGTTTGATACATTGGGATTGGCCGTACCCCCACCTCCAGGGAATGATACCTGGGATAAAGTGTTTGATACATTGGGATTGGCCGTACCCCCACCTCCAGGGAATGATACCTGGGATAAAGTGTTTGATACATTGGGATTGGCCGTACCCCCACCTCCAGGGAATGATACCTGGGATAAAGTGTTTGATACATTGGGATTGGCCGTGCCCCCACCTCCAGGGAATGATACCTGGAATAAAGGGTTTGATACATTGGGATTGGCCGTACCCCCACCTTCAGGGAATGATACCTGGGATAAAGTGTTTGATACATTGGGATTGGCCGTACCCCCACCTTCAGGGAATGATACCTGGGATAAAGTGTTTGATACATTGGGATTGGCCGTACCCCCACCTCCAGGGAATGATACCTGGGATAAAGTGTTTGATACATTGGGATTGGCCGTACCCCCACCTCCAGGGAATGATACCTGGGATAAAGTGTTTGATACATTGGGATTGGACGTACCCCCACCTCCAGGGAATGATACCTGGGATAAAGTGTTTGATACATTGGGATTGGCCGTACCCCCACCTCCAGGGAATGATACCTGGGATAAAGTGTTTGATACATTGGGATTGGCCGTACCCCCACCTCCAGGGAATGATACCTGGGATAAAGTGTTTGATACATTGGGATTGGCCGTACCCCCACCTCCAGGGAATGATACCTGGGATAAAGTGTTTGATACATTGGGATTGGCCGTACCCCCACCTCCAGGGAATGATACCTGGGATAAAGTGTTTGATACATTGGGATTGGCCGTACCCCCACCTCCAGGGAATGATACCTGGGATAAAGTGTTTGATACATTGGGATTGGCCGTACCCCCACCTCCAGGGAATGATACCTGGGATAAAGTGTTTGATACATTGGGATTGGACGTACCCCCACCTCCAGGGAATGATACCTGGGATAAAGTGTTTGATACATTGGGATTGGCCGTACCCCCACCTCCAGGGAATGATACCTGGGATAAAGTGTTTGATACATTGGGATTGGCCGTACCCCCACCTCCAGGGAATGATACCTGGGATAAAGTGTTTGATACATTGGGATTGGCCGTACCCCCACCTCCAGGGAATGATACCTGGGATAAAGTGTTTGATACATTGGGATTGGCCGTGCCCCCACCTCCAGGGAATGATACCTGGAATAAAGGGTTTGATACATTGGGATTGGCCGTACCCCCACCTTCAGGGAATGATACCTGGGATAAAGTGTTTGATACATTGGGATTGGCCGTACCCCCACCTTCAGGGAATGATACCTGGGATAAAGTGTTTGATACATTGGGATTGGCCGTACCCCCACCTCCAGGGAATGATACCTGGGATAAAGTGTTTGATACATTGGGATTGGACGTACCCCCACCTCCAGGGAATGATACCTGGGATAAAGTGTTTGATACATTGGGATTGGACGTACCCCCACCTCCAGGGAATGATACCTGGGATAAAGTGTTTGATACATTGGGATTGGCCGTGCCCCCACCTCCAGGGAATGATACCTGGGATAAAGTGTTTGATACATTGGGATTGGCCGTGCCCCCACCTCCAGGGAATGATACCTGGAATAAAGGGTTTGATACATTGGGATTGGCCGTACCCCCACCTTCAGGGAATGATACCTGGGATAAAGTGTTTGATACATTGGGATTGGCCGTACCCCCACCTCCAGGGAATGATACCTGGGATAAAAAGTGTTTGATACATTGGGATTGGACGTGCCCCCACCTTCAGGGAATGATACCTGGGATAAAGTGTTTGATACATTGGGATTGTCCGTACCCCCACCTCCAGGGAATGATACCTGGGATAAAGTGTTTGATACATTGGGATTGGCCGTGCCCCCACCTTCAGGGAATGATACCTGGGATAAAGTGATTGATACATTGGGATTGGACGTACCCCCACCTCCAGGGAATGATACCTGGGATAAAGTGTTTGATACATTGGGATTGGACGTACCCCCACCTCCAGGGAATGATACCTGGGATAAAGTGTTTGATACCTGGGATAAAGTGTTTGATACATTGGGATTGGCCGTACCCCCACCTCCAGGGAATGATACCTGGGATAAAGTGTTTGATACATTGGGATTGGCCGTACCCCCACCTCCAGGGAATGATACCTGGGATAAAGTTTTTGATACATTGGGATTGGCCGTACCCCCACCTCCAGGGAATGATACCTGGGATAAAGTGTTTGATACATTGGGATTGGACGTACCCCCACCTCCAGGGAATGATACCTGGGATAAAGTGTTTGATACATTGGGATTGGCCGTACCCCCACCTCCAGGGAATGATACCTGGGATAAAGTGTTTGATACATTGGGATTGGCCGTACCCCCACCTCCAGGGAATGATACCTGGGATAAATGATGATCTTGTAATCAGGTGATCACATTTATGTCACAATTTAGGTGACAGAAGCCACATACAGGCCTGGAAACAAACAAGGGGGGTTATTCTGATTTACTCGCAAAGGCACAATCACTCTCTAAAGGACAAAACCATGTGCACTGCAGGTGGGGCCGATGTAACATGTTCAGAGAGAGTTACATTTGGGTGTTTTATTGTTTCTGTGCAGGGTGAATACTGGCTGCTTTATTTTTACACTGCAATATAGATATCAGACTGAAGTACACCCACCCCCCCCCCACCCAAATCTAACTCTCTCTGCACATGTTAAATCTGCCCCACCAGCCGTACACATGGTTTTGTCCATTAGAGAGTGATTGTGCCTTTCTGAGTGAATTAGAATAACCCCCTAGGAAACGCAGGTGGTCAGCGGATAACTACTAAGCATGCTGACACCAATCCTATTACACATGTACAAACATCTTCAGCCAAACGCCTGCATCCCAAAAAAAGTTTTTTACATGAAACACACACAAAAACATTTTATTAGGTATTAACCCCGGCGATTAAATAGATTTATCCAGCATGCTTGATATTAATCGCCGGGCGATAGTGCGCATCACTGTCTCTTTGACCCCTACACAGGGAACGATGTAGGGACATTTTCTATGCAATCTACTGAGATCGCCATGAAAATGCCCTGAAATCGCCATGTGTGTCAGCCCAATAAAGCCATCTGCAAAAATGATTCAATTAACTGCAAGAATCTTAAAAGTAAATATGAAAGATTAGTTCTTTACTAGAATGAACCACCAAGGTAAAGTATAACCATTATATCCAGCAAGCAAATTTAAATTTTTTTTCCCCAACTAGCACTTGCCGATCTTATTACTGGTAAATCTAAAATGTTCTTATTGCCGGGGGACCGCTACTGATTGCACATCTACGTTCAAGGTTTTAATCTACATCTAAGTGAATGTAAATCACTCCGGGGAACCGAATCTAGTGCGGAATTCCTCTGGCTCTGATTATATCACATCAATTCAACACCTGACAAATCTCCCCGGCAGCGAGAGCCTTGGACCCTTCACCGGTTTTACTGTATTCTCAATTCACTTCGCTTCCGTTAGAAGTTATTGAACCATCACTGACAAGTTTGCTGGCTTGTTCTTCTCCAGGTAGGCCGAAAAGAACGAGTGGGTGCGCCTACACACGTTTCGCTGTACGGTATTATCACATCACTACTATGTAGCTGCTAATATAATAGGCTCAAGACTTTCCTGTTCACCCAAGCATTTCACTAATGTCCCTTGTTAAGTTTATTTTGCATTTTGTGCTGTAAAAGGCTAATGCAAGCACTTCGAGTCCTATTAGGAGAAAAGTGCTATATAAATAACATTATTATTATAATTATTACTAATATAACACAGCTCTGATTTGGATACTGTGTATCCAACTATAAAGAATGACTACAATGGGTACGGTTCAAGATGGCCTCCCTGCTGATGGCGGACATCTTTTTGTGATTTTTTTTATGCGTAGAATATCCAGATTATTGATGCAGTGACAGAGTACTAACTCAACCGATTCACCACGTCCGGTGTGTACAACTTGTGGCACCAGGTCTAACTGCACTTGGCTGATCAGTCACCTAACTTCACCGGAAGCCCTACCGCCGACGCTGATAACTGCCACTAAAAGAGATACACGTGTCTAAAAAATATTGTGGCTACCTGCTTGGATTAGCAGACTGTTCCTGAGGGACTTGCTGGATGGCATACTCCTGGTACCCTCTCCTCTGCCCCTGCTCCGCATCAGCCGGCTGAGTGTTCGCTTCAGGCTCGGCAGCTGGGGCCGCAGCTTCGATCGGAATGATTTTTGTTGCCCCTGTGGGGTTTTTACAAAATAAAACATACTATGGTTAATACAGTGATCGCAACTGGAGGTCAAACCTGGTGGGTCAGAACCAGGGAGAGAAAACGGTACTTGTGTACTAGCACGGCGCCCATCGCATCGCAGACCATAAGGCATACGATGGTATGCGATGCGATGCTACGAGATGGCAGACGATGTTATACAATTTTAAATTGTATACCATCACATTGTATGGCATTGTATGCCATTGTATCGCATATACAATGGTATGCGATTTAAAATTGTATAAGCACCCTAATGGGTTTTTCAATGTTAAAAGTGCCCCTATAAGATAAATAACCGTGATGGGTGCTTAGTATGTTAAAAGCACCCCCAACGGCACTATCAACGCCAAGCCGAAGCGTGGCGAGCGGTAGCGGTACGCGTCCTCCGACCTTTTCATACCCCCACTATCCACATTGGCGTGGAGTTGATCTTATATAGTGTGGCGAGCGCAGCGAGCCACCGAGCCCGAAGTGTGGCAAGCGCAGCGAGCCCCGCGAGGGGACGCGGAATATATGTAAAGTAATACACATCCGCTCGCCACGCTTATAAAATCAACTCCACGCCGACGTGTATAGTGGGGGTATGAAAAGGTCGGAGGACGCGTACCGCCGCCCCTCAGGGGCTCGCTGCGCTCGCCACGCTTCGGGTTGGCGTTCATAGTGGGGGTGGTGTGGGGGGTGCATTTAACATTGTAAGCCCCCATTAGGGTGCTTATACAATTAAAAATCGTATAGGGGGTTATACAATTTAAAATCGCATCGGTGTGCATCGGGTATATGGCATGCGATGCAACTATATGTCGTACGACTTAATATCGTGGGCACCGTGATAATACACAAGTACCGAGAAAACAAGCCCTTGTCATCACAAATCAGTGTAAATGTATTAAGATACTGTGTTCTGGGCCGAGCACGCTGGGAAACATCCTGTGATGTCATTCAGCTGCCAGTTTTCAGCACAGTGGCTCAGACAGATCACATGATCTCAGTTTCACAGTAAATCGGACCAACTTCTCATACAAGAAACCTGTATCAACTCTTTGAGGACTGTCATTGCAAAACTTTTCTGACTGGTGATTAAAAAGAACCCTATAAACTAAAACCATTTTCCCCCAACCTTTTCTGGATTAGGCCACACCCCCAAATGACATCATATTCTAACATAAAAAACAATCCCACTATCCCTAGGCTGCTTTTGTGAGAAAACAATCAAAACACCAGAAGTTTAAAAGGAAAGCTCCAAAGGGACTTCAGTCTGGCAGATAAATAAAGATACAATGGAGAAGAGAAGTCAAACAATCAAAGTAGTACCAGAGAAAATATTAGTCAACATATAATGCAGTTTAAGAAGTACATTAGAATAACAACCCAAAAATCAGCCATGATACCTGGAATAGCTTCATGTGCAGTCAGTAGGACGCTGACAATGGGATTCACACCCTGAGTCTTCTCAGCCTCTTTCGATTGCTGCGTTTTGTCAGTCTTCTGAAGGCGCGACCGCTTTGTCTGCTTCTCCTTGTCCCTTTCATAGTCAGACAGAATAAACTTCCCCTCAAAGTCATTGCCTAAAGGGTATATATTTCATTAAACTTTTCACAGTTTCATGTACATATACAACACTTTATCTAGATTATAACCCTGATGATCATCTCAATCCAGTTATATAGAGGAGGGGCTTCAGCACAGTTCAAAATTCAAATAGGGTAGCCGCAGCAACTGCCAGGGAGTTGGTTTGGAATGACAGTTGGTGGAGGTAGTGGGTGTGGCTCCCCTATTTGAATTTTGAACTGTCCCCCCCCCCCCAAAACCACCACTGTCTATAACGCATATGATGTTTTCCAGTTATGAAAATTAGTTTAGTCCCATGGAGCAAAGCAAAGTTGTCCTTTAAGGAGATTAAAATAACCGCAATCCACAAATACAATTTTAAAACATGAACAACACAATACGCCAGTGAATTCGTGTTCATTCCAGCACCCGCCATCTTTGAAAACCCATGCAGTTCCTCTTCCCTGCCTGGGGTGTCGCCCTTTGCTGTAGTGCTTCTAGCTCAGTGTGGTCTGTATATCAGCACTGATATGCAAACTAGACCTGTGCTAGAAACACCACAGCAGACAGCGACACCCTAGGCAGGAAACAGGAACTGCATGGGTTTTCAAAGATGGCGGGTGCTAGAATGAACACTACAGTGAATACTATAACAATATTTTTTTTTTTTACCTTGACTGACATCGTCGTCGTCATTCATTACAATGATGCAGATGTGCTTCTTCAGCTGCCTGATGTTACAGAAGGTTCTGCTGCATTTCCGGCATTCCAGATTGTCCGGCAACACCTCCGGGGAGAGACGCGTTTCTTTGGCTTCCTGCTGGTGTTCTTTGGGAAGGCTTCCATTGTTCTCTGCGGGTTCTTCCTCCGCAAACGGCTTCTTAGTGGAGCCCTTGGGCCGCCCTCTCTTCCTCTTCACCACGGACAACTCTGCGCAGGGTATAAAACAACAGTTCAAACACACAACAAACAGTACAGACTGTACATGAGTCAGAAATAACATCAATAGCCCAACAGGTGATAAAAACGCAAAAACAAACAGAAATAAGCCTAAAGGAACGTGGCAGAAACTAGAAAACAAAACACATTTTTAAAGGAAATTTTCATCTGAGGCTACCGATGAACCAGGACACACTGTAATCAAGGACCTAGAAAAAAAAAAAGCTAATGGGGAGTCACATATTGCAGTTACTAAGAATTTCCTTTCTTTCTTTTTTCTTTTTTAAATCCCCTATGTTAACCGTAACAAACCAGTAGGATCCCCCCATTATTCCAGAGTCATTCTTTTAGAACTGAATTGTACTGATGACTTTAAGTTTCATTATCTTAACCGATGTAGATAGACAAAACATATTTAATTATACGGGTATGGGTCATAACTATGTGTGGCATGTGTAATGGTCATAACAGTGTGCAGCATAATGTGTAATAGGTGTAACTGTGTGTGCCATAATGTATAATAGGAATTATGGTGTGTGCCATAAGGTGTCATGGGCATTACAGTGTGTGGCATAACGTGTCATGGGCTTTACGTTGTGTGTGTCAAAATGTGTAATTGGTATTACAGTGTGTGGCATAGCGGTGTGTGGCATAAGGTGTCAAGGGCATAACGGTGTGTGGCATAATGTGTCAAGGGCATAACGGTGTGTGGCATAATGTGTCAAGGGCATAACGGTGTGTGGCATAATGTGTCATGGGCATAACGGTGTGTGGAATAATGTGTCATGGGCATAACGGTGTGTGGCATAATGTGTCATGGGCATAACGGTGTGTGGCATAATGTGTCATGGGCATAACGGTGTGTGGCATAATGTGTCATGGGCATAACGGTGTGTGCCAGAATGTGTCATGGGCATAACTGTGTGTGCCAGAATGTGTCATGGGCATAACGGTGTGTCACAGAATGTGTCATGGGCATAACGGTGTGTGCCAGAATGTGTCATGGGCATAACGGTGTGTGCCAGAATGTGTAATGGGCTTTAGGGTGTGTGCCATAATGTGTACTGGGCATAATGGTGTGTGACATAATGTGTACTGGGCATAATGGTGTGTGACATAATGTGTAATGGGCGTAATCCTGAATGCAGTGCACAATATTTTATATATTTTTATTTATACCCCTTTCACACTAGTAAAAATATCCTGGGTTTTTGAGCATCCCATGTTGATCCCAGAATCTACCCTGGTCAGGACCTGGGTAGAAATCCTGGAATGCTCATCCCGGAATATTCTTTCTAGACCTTTTCACACTGCGCTAAATCTCGGGTAGATGCGCGTTCATGTGCATCAAACCCGGGATATTTTTGCGAGTGTGAAAGGGGTATTAGTTTCCAACATAAATTTCTAAATGTAAAATGTGCCCTACTCGGTGGTCAGCACCCTGCCATAGTGAACACCAAGCAATGAAACCATCTCTGGGTGTTACTTCTTTAATTTACAGTCTTGTAGTTGTGTACCCTTTTCTCCTGGCCTACAGGACCGTTAGGAAAAGAGTTTGTGGAGTCTTAGCCGATGCTAGTCAGAACTACCACTCTGATCAGGTTAATCCTCCCCGGCCCCCCGTAACCCCCTCTCCCGCGATTCACGGGCCCCCCTCTCCCGGGATTTGTAGAGTCCCAGAACGAAGAGGAAGCGTGGTCACTGTGCGTGGGCTTGTCCGCACCTTATTGGGCTTTCAGAGCCCATTCACAACCATAGCAGCGCAGCGGAAGTGGGCATCAGAACTTGTACTTCAAAGGAAAAGCAAGAGTGCATGGATTTAACTTAGATACCCGCAGAACAGCACATTAACCACTGTCTGTCTGTCCCCAACACACAAGTTTTATTGTTTTTTGCCAACATCAACTTTTTTTCCTTCTTTTGCATTCATGTGCTGCCACCCAGTGGACAATTACAGTACTGCAATAAGGGTAATAGCTTCCCCCATTGCTACCGTACTACGTGATGCCCATGACAATATAGCAGGGAGAACCAGAGGCAGAATAACAGAGACACAAGCAGTAATTTATACAGGTGCTGGGTCCAGATGGGAAATCACCCAGCATGCAAGCACCCGTGATGTTCTCACCGCTGCGCTCCAGGCGCCCTCTGTACAAGTGTGTCAGCTTGTCACTGCTTATGGCTAACATGTACCGTAACGATCCAGGCTTGTAGTAAGTATCTTGTGAGAACAGACAGAGAGTCTCCTCGGGACACCCGCAGCTCAAATTGTGCAACGGAAACATTTCAGTCATCGGAAAAAATACATTGCGGCTGCAGGTATTATATGAAGACTGAAATCACTGATCTGTAAGTCAGGAGGAAAGGATAATGGCCCTTATTCTGATTCACTCACAAAGGCAAATTCCTTCGCAAATGGACAAAAGCATGCTGTACAGCTGGTGGGGCAGATGTAACGTGCAGAGAGAATTAGATTTGGGTGAGTTATTTTGTTTCTGTGCAGGGTAAATACTGACTGCTTTATTTTTACACTGCAATATAGATCTCACTTTGAAGTAAAACCCCACCCAAATCTAATTCTCTCTGCACATGTTACATCTGCCCCACCTGCAGTGCACATGGTTTTGTCCATTTGAGAAGGAATTTGCCTTTGGGAGTGAACCAGAAAAAGGGCCAATATCTGCCTCTCGAACAACGATTTTAAAACTTGTTCCAATTTTTGGGCAACCCTCAGGTGTGATCATTAGCCACAAATGTATTCACAGACGTCAGGCATTATTATAGTACATGTTATAGTGAGGTCTCCTTACACACACACAGTTTGCTCGCCATGCTCTACACTAATTCAGGGTCCATGTCGACAGTTGTCAACACTGACACCAAAAAAGTTGAAAAACTCATGTCGACCTTTTTAACCCATTGACCGTTTGGGGTAGACCTTTTGACTAGCTAGACACTGTTGGGTTTATTTACTACGATAGTTCTATTAAAGATGTGATGTTGCTATGGGCAAACAATTCAGACTATCTATTATGTTCTAGAAGGTGCTAAATAAATAAGTGGATTCTGATTGGTTGCTATGGGTAACATCCCATCCTCAATAGATCTCCCGTCTTAGTACATAAACTGCAGTGTATCTAATAATCTACACTAGGTACGGCCATCGTTGCCATTGATGGCAATTCTGCAACTGACCATCGATCGTGCTGAACTATGCAATGGATGACCATCAATATTTTTAAGTATTCAACATCTGCCATGAATCATCGATGGTCGATGGCCATCCCTAATCCACACCCCTGTTTTGATGAGGTGCGGTATGTGGCTCCAACAGTCGGGATTCTGATGGTTATTATACCGACATTGGAATCCCGTCTACCGGTATTCCGACAGAGGGGGGGGGGGGGGGGCGAGCGCAGAGAAGCCCGTTGTGAGCTTGCTGTGCTCACCACAGGATGTACTCTCCCTCTATGGTGGTTGTGGACCCCCACAAGGACGAACGGCCCCTGTAAGTGGGGAACCATAGGTCGGTATCCCGACTGTGGGAGTGTCATCCGGCGCCTGTTTTGATGCATCTCTGTATCTAATATGTACATTTTTAAAACTAGTTCCTGTGCAGTTAAAGTTGCAGCCCGGTGCCTCCGGTACAGATTGACTGGTTTGTCTACGGTACGAATAAGATGCAAATTTACAGATAGAATCAGCACAAACATAAAAGTTATGTAACAGGTTAAAACACAACTTTGGATCTAGCCTGGGTTACTGAACCGGAAAATACAAAGAACGGTGGGGGCCATGTTGGGATTGGCGACGCCTGATTGGCTTGTGTGATGTCAGCAGTGGTTCCCAATTGTGTCGCTTCCGCTTCACATGAGTTTTATTTATGTTTTTCCAGATACAGTAAATGATGTCTGTATTAGGAGGCCTATTCAGGATCGCTTGACTCGGAATTTGGTACCAGCCCCGATGGTAGGAGTTTGCTCATGCACATTTCTGCAGGAGGAAGGTGCACTCCCCGGCCGGATGCCAGCAGTGAGATGATCACGGGGCAATGAGTGACAGCCGGGACCGTCGCTCTGTCTACGTGCATCTGTCAGTTTGTTT
Source organism: Crinia signifera (assembly GCF_055691185.1). Taxonomy (NCBI): domain Eukaryota; kingdom Metazoa; phylum Chordata; class Amphibia; order Anura; family Myobatrachidae; genus Crinia; species Crinia signifera. Next base: position 319,402,241 of record NC_139221.1, read on the forward strand.
GAAAGCTCCCAATCGGCACTTGGCCCCTCCAGCTGGCTGTGAGGACCTGTGCTGTCATCTAGAACCGATCCATTAATAATAAGTCCCGGCACACTGTGTGGTGCCAATCACGGAGCCCTCAGCTAATTGGGAAAATGTCCAGAATATAAAACCAAACTCATACTGAAAGGTTTATGGAGCGGTTTCAAAAGCGCGCTAACGATCTGACCATGGCAAAATGGCGTCGTCGTATGATTAATCTGCCATTCAAGGCCCATCCCTAGGGGGAGGTGTAGCGAGATGGCAGAATATCAAGGTTCATACGCATGATATATTGCTAGGTCCTTCATGCATGAAGTCAATACAGAACACAGTATCTGTGCATTCATGAAACGCAAAGGTGTAGTAATTGTGAAATGGTCAAAATAGGTGTGAAAATTGCCAAGAAAACTATTTTATTCCTTATGATGACCTGTAATGTCACCTTGTGCAGGAAATATCATTACACAACATTTTTTATTTGAATTTATATAACAAATGTGAGCAACGCTGGCAATGTTTAATGGACATTTTGCACATAGATGTTGGCACGCAAAGGGTTAAACATAAACACCACTATGAAATGTTCTGCGGATGGCAGGCTATATAAAGTGCGATGTGTGAATTATATGTGTATGCGGGTTTTCATTTTATGCTGCACAAATAAATGTGCAGACTCCAAGGTAACAGTGTCCCCGATGGTCAGAACCTAGTAGGAAACAATATTATCTGTGCCCTGTCCCCTGAATCAGCAATTTGTATTTACCATGTACTCGTAGTGTTCACTCTAGGTCGGTGGTTGTCAAACTCGGTCCTCGGGGCCCCACACAGTTGTTCAGGTGACCCGGCAGGTGCACTCATTACTCACTGACACATTTTAAAAGATCCACAGGTGGAGCTCATTACTTCACTTGAGATTCTTGGAGGAGATCTGTAAAACATGCACTGTGTGGGGTCCTGAGGACCGACTTTGAGAATCTGTGCTCTAGGATGTTTTAGCAGAGCACCATGCGTTTAGCAGCACCCTGTGTAGCTACATACCATCTATTCACATTGACCAGGGAGCTTGGGGGAAGCACGACCCCAACAATGACATCGCTGGACAGGCCCACCCACAATAGTAACCTCGCCAGGCCAGGCCCGCCCCCTCTTTCCTTCTCCACCCTGCCATGATCTTGGAGGGACAACTACACTTGTCCTATATTGCCTTGTACGGTCATTGTTTTCTTGTTTTTGCTCATGTATGTATAATTAGGCGCTGTGGAACCTTTGTGGCGCCATATAAACAAAATAATAATAAGTTCATGCTTTAAAATGTTTTCCAGCAATCTCTCTTTATTATACCGTACATGGGAATACACTATAATTTATTAACAGGAATGAAAGTCCCTATTTGACCTTACTATGGAGAACATCAAAGGCAGTTTCTTATTAATGATCGCGTGAGAGAGTGAATAAACACAGCTTGTATATTGTATTAATGGGTTTCCCCATCATTCCTTGCTACTCACAGTTGTGTCCTCATACATCGAGCCTCAACAGGTCGCATCAGTCACAAGACGGCTGGCGTAAGTGAGCACCTTCGGAGTCTGTACTGATTCATTTCATATGCGTCACTTGTATTTCTGTGCGCGATGGCGTCTGCATACGTCGCACAATTGAACTTGGCGTGGAGAAAATCTGCATCGGCTGCACCGTGGCACTTTGTATACAGATCCACACTCACACAGATATAAAAGTGTCACATATCAATGTCATTAGTGCAGTCTGTAGGTGCCTCCTAATCCCATCCCATTGTGACACGCGGCTCAGAGTTTCTCGAGATCCGGCGCACCAAAACAGGGGCCGTTTACCGCGACTGCAGCCGCGGTGTATGCTTAGTCACATCTATAATTTGGTTTATCTGTTACAGCAGTCATGATTATGTGCTACATAAAATAAAGTACAAATTCTCCTCCGGACTTCATTTCTATGCAGCGCAGTTACACGTTCCTTCAGGATTTACTTTGCAATTTAAGAAAGGGCAACTCGTCCTTAAATCAAGAACTTCAAGATGCTTGGGAGAAGTGATCGGCGAATCCACATTAATCACCCGTACCGTTCCCCCGAAAGGCGGCTCGCAATTCATGCCGAACCAGGTCTAGCCATAAAACATCTGCAACTGGTTGCAATCCTTCACATGATTTATTTTATAGCCAATCACGGGTCACGGAAGCCTGCACCGTAATTCACAGACGTCTCCACGGCAACGTAAAGAACGTTACCAAGTAACTTCAACTGTATGTAAACGTCCTAAGTTGTATCTTTAGAAGATGCTCATCCTCCCTGTGCAGGTGTTTAGCCTCCACCTCCAGTCACTGGACGCAGCGCCAGCTGTTACGGAAAAGGGCGATATCTGGGTTCGGGCGCAGTGGGAGAAAGACCAGCGAAGCACAGAAAACAATTAGCGAGTTAATGGACTTGAACCAATTACGGCTGTGCTAATCGGTTTATAAATTTGGTGAAGGGAATCTCTGGAATTTATACAGTGACTATTTCTGTTTCCCATAGTCAGGAAAATTAAAGGGGAAATAAATGTAACTTATGACCTCCGTGACTGCGGGAACGATTGAAGATGATTAATTGCTTTATTAAAATCCCTTACGTCTGCATTATAAATAATCAAAAATGATTGCTTAGAATGCAGCTTTTGTACTCGCAGTCCCAGAACCGGTGTCAAAAAATGTTGGGACCTTGTTCAGAACCCCCTGAGACACCTTATTTTAATTATGAACTTTAAGGTTTCAATTAGCTTCACTGGGCCAATAATCATGTCATTTGGGGATAATAATGGGTTAAATGATGGAGACCCCAGCTGGACCCCAAACGATACATTGTATGTGGTCCTTTGGCATTTGATACATCATGGCTGCGGGTATCGAGAGATCCTTGTGGCGGCCCGTGGGATGGGCCATTGCAGAGCGATGCGCACTGAACGCGCCTTGCATCACAATTGCAGGGAAAGGACACGCAATGTGACACTTTACATGCGATCCATCGCAACAATTCGTTGTAAACACATGAAAAGTGCCGTTATCGCACTAGTGGACTGAGGTCTTTAGAATGAGACAATAAAACCAGTTAATAAGGCATTTTACTTAACCCTAAAAATAGTGAAAAAGTAAAACATTCCTAAAAGAAAAAAAAAAAAGAATAGATACATCAGCCATATAAACCAATTAAGAGTTAAGAGATCCAATTATTTAGGACATTCATACATAATAAGCAATTTTATTCTATCATTTATTCATTTATTTTAGGGGGGGGGTCTTATTTATTTATTTTTTAAGTCTCAGGCTGATTTCCATCTTTTAAAGAAACCGCCCCCCCAGGTTTTGGCAGTAGGTGAGTGGTGGAAGGGTTTATGTATGAGGACAAAGCGGCGAGGGAATTCTGGGGGGCATACACATGGGGCAATTTTAGCCTTATTTCTAAGCGAACTGTCCGGATCGCTTGGAAATGAAGCACGGATCGCTCCGTATGTATGCCCCCGATCGCCAATCAGCAGGCACCTTGACAATCATAGGGCTGGACCAATCAGCAGCCACCTTGACAATCATAGGGCTGGACCAATCAGCAGCCACCTTGACAATCATAGGGCTGGAGCAATCAGCAGCCACCTTGACAAACATAGGGCTGGACCAATCAGCAGCCACCTTGACAATCATAGGGCTGGACCAATCAGCAGCCACCTTGACAATCATAGGGCTGGAGCAATCAGCAGGCACCTTGACAAACATAGGGCTGGACCAATCAGCAGGCACCTTAACAAACATAGAGCTGGACCAATCAGCTGCCACCTTGACAAACAGAGCTGGACCAATCAGCTGCCACCTTGACAATCATAGGGCTGAACAAATCAGCTGCCACCTTGACAATCATAGGGCTGGACCAATCAGCAGCCACCTTGACAAACATAGGGCTGGACCAATCAGCAGCCACCTTGACAAACATAGGGCTGGACCAATCAGCAGGCACCTTGACAATCATAGGGCTGGACCAATCAGCAGCCACCTTGACAATCATAGGGCTGGAGCAATCAGCAGCCACCATGACAATCATAGGGCTGGAGCAATCAGCAGCCACCTTGACAAACATAGGGCTGGACCAATCAGCAGGCACCTTGACAATCATAGGGCTGGACCAATCAGCAGCCACCTTAACAAACATAGAGCTGGACCAATCAGCTGCCACCTTGACAATCATAGGGCTGAACAAATCAGCTGCCACCTTGACAATCATAGGGCTGGACTAATCAGCAGCCACCTTGACAAACATAGGGCTGGACCAATCAGCAGCCACCTTGACAAACATAGAGCTGGACCAATCAGCTGCCACCTTGACAATCATAGGGCTGGACAAATCAGCTGCCACCTTGACAATCATAGGGCTGGACAAATCAGCTGCCACCTTGACAATCATAGGGCTGGACAAATCAGCTGCCACCTTGACAATCATACGGCTGGACCAATCAGCAGCCACCTTGACAATCATACGGCTGGACCAATCAGCAGCAACCTTGACAATCATAGAGCTGGACCAAACTGCAGCCATATCATGAATTCTATTTGAACTCTCTGCCTTCTAGGACGTGGCCCCGCAGCTTAATTCCCACCATTGTGACACCGGTCAGGAAAACGAAAGCTTGGAGACACGGAACAGGTCATTAAGGATGCGAACCATTTGCCAAAACTGGGAATCACTGATGAGCTTTAACAACAGCCAAAAAACACTATTGTATCCGATCGTTTCCAACCAGCGGGAAGCTGCCAAGTTCTCCGCACTATAGCGGCGAACACAAGAGGGGCCTGGGACATCTCATCCATTATTCCCTTTCATAACGCGCTCAATCACAGGAGGGGGAAGGAACTTGAAAGCTGCGAACATAACCTCACCTTCTTTGTTCTTGTCTGATGGAAGCAGCGGCTTGAGCAGGATAATGATATGATCGGGGCTCAGGCCTTCCTTGGAGTGGTTCTCTGTGACATGCAGCAGCAGCTCCGAGTGACTGGGAGAGAACAGGTTGCAGAGCTTACACATGTAGATCGATCCTAAGAGACAGACAGACAGGCGGAATCGTTAGATGTAATGCGTTATATCATCCCAATACCATATGTAGGATATACAGACATTCGGACTAGACATATTAGGTTGACATGCATTGGGTTGACAACTGGGAGTCGACATGACTTAGCTCCACACATGGAAGAGGTAGACATGGCTACCATCCACTCGGGCGCTGAGGGAGAACAGTGCCTGTGCCCAAAGCATTGGGAGTGCGGTACACTTTGACTGTGTCCATGTCGGCATTCGGGACAAAATATGTGAAAAAGTCATGTTGACCTTTTTTGACTGTCAACCTAACGCTTGTGTCGACCTTAGCCATGTCAACCTTCAGTGGATAACAAAACGCATGTCCACCTAATATCCCATACCCATATGTAGCACACTAGTACTGTACTGTACATCAGTGGTGTCAAACTCATGGCACTCCATCTATTGTTGAACTACACATCCCAGCATGCATTGCCACAGATTTTGTATAATGGATTGCAAAAACTGTGGCAGGGCATGCTGGGTCATGTAGTTCCACAACAGCTGGGGGGGGGGGGGGGGGCATAAGTTTAACACCACTGCTGTACATAGAAACAAAGAAGATGCAAGAAATCTCTACGTCAGGTATGAACATATGGCCCTCCAGCTGTTGTGACACTACAAGTCCCATCATGCCTTGCCACAGGTTTGCTATTAGGGTATGCTAAGACTACTGCAAGGCATGCTGGGACGTGTAGTTTCACAACAGCTGGAGGGCCGTAGTTTGGACAGGCCTGTTCTGCGTTGCATAATCACACTTTGGGGTTAATTTTTAGGTCAGCGTTAATATTAGAACCTATAAAAGATAATTACACTTAGGGCAACCAACCCCGTACATGTATCATATGGGGGCGTTGCACTGGGAACCTGAAGACTAAAGGTGACCATACACTAGTAAGATTTATCTTCAAATCTGACTGGTTGGAACAAAAATATGATAATGGATGGGTGACAGTTTGTCAGTTTTCCAACATTTCCAAGCAAATGGTCAACTGTCATTTGCTCTCATCCATAACCATGTTTTTGTTCCAACCAGTTAGATCTGAAGATAAATCTGCGTGTGTATGGCCACCTTAAACCTGTGCACACATTACTCCGATGGAGGACCTGCCGCTACGCCCGATCGGTCACCTGATATACTTCAGTCCTGTCAGTAAGCATACGGGTTGTTTGTGGACAGTCATATGTGCAGATATATATCAGGCATCAGTTGTGCTTCCAAGGCTGACACAATGGGGTGTATTCAATGGTTTTTGGAAGCTGTCACAGCTCACAGAGTCAGTATTCAACTGACCCCCTGCACACAGCGTTTCCCTGTCGCTAGGTTATTGTGGCGGCGGTGAAATGGCGTGTGCAAGGCTTGAACTAGCAGTATTGCCAGAAGCGATACTGTTAGTGCAAGCGGTAAGCCAACAACTAGCAGGTCAGGTAGCTGCAAGTACGACCTCCCCCCACCCACCCCCCTAGTTGTGGGCTTACAGCACAGACAAACGAATAGCTCCGGCACTCATTGCTGGCGCTGAGCAACACCGCTTACAACTGAATTGGACGATTCCTGGTTCATTCATGGCAGAATTCATCCATCTACGCAATAAGACACATTTATGCATAGGAAACAAGATCAGCTTTGTAGGCAGCCAGGATAGACGGATAGCCCTGCATTAATACATGCGGTGGGACTTACGGAACAAGAGATAATAGAAAGACCGGAGTAGATTAATCACACGGAACTCATTTCTCAAGTTCATCCATGAGACTGTAAAATTGCTGTTCTGGGTATTTACTCCGGTTACTGGGAGGACTAGACGCGCATTTTTATGTCTTGTTATTCTGCCTTCGACAAACAGAGTAATCCGGAGCATTTCCCTGGAGATTTCCCTCGCCGCTCTGTCCTCATACATAAACCTCACCTTCAGCCAAACACCAAGTCTCAGCCCTATTTACATAGCTCCATACACGTACAGACAGCACCTGCCATCCCCAGTGAGATCGGAGGTTACACACATCTCCATAGACGCCAGCTGAATAAAGTGAAGTTATTTACTTATTATAAATGAGAGGCTCAGGTATGAAAGCAGGTAGGTTGCTCTGAAGAACGTGTCGGATAGGAATAAGTGCAGCTCATGTCACATGTTCAACAGCTAGTGATGATTGCAACTGTGCACCAGCTGGGTGGTCTGGGGAATGTGACAGTTAGTGATGACTGCAACTGTGCACCAGCTGGGTGGTCTGGGGAATGTGACAGTTCGTAATGACTGCAACTGTGCACCAGCTGGGTGGTCTGGGAAATGTGACAGTTAGTAATGACCACACCTGTGCACCAGCTAGGTGATCTGGGGAATGTGACAGTCAGTAATGACTACAGCTGTGCACCAGCTAGGGGTCTGGGAAAAGTGAGTTAGTAATGACCACACCTGTGCACCAGCTAGGTGGTCTGGGGAATGTGACAGTCAGTAATGACTACAGCTGTGCACCAGCTGGGTGGTCAGGGGAATGTGACAGTTCGTAATGACTACAGCTGTGCACCAGCTAGGTAGTCTGGGGAATGTGACAGTTCGTAATGACTGCAACTGTGCACCAGGTGGGGGGGGGTCTGGGAAATGTGACATTTAGTAATGACTGCACCTGTGCACCAGCTAGGTAGTCTGGGGAATGTGACAGTTCGTAATGACTGCAACTGTGCACCAGCTAGGTGGTCTGGGGAATGTTACAGTTTGTAATGACTGCAACTGTGCACCAGGTGTGTGTGTGGGGGGGGGGGGGGGGGGTCTGGGAAATGTGACATTTAGTAATGACTGCACCTGTGCACCAGCTAGGATATCTGGGAAATTTGACAGTTCGTAATGACTGCAACTGTGCACCAGCTAGGTGGTCTGGGGAATGTGACAGTTCGTAATGACTGCAACTGTGCACCAGGTGGGGGGGTCTGGGAAATGTGACATTTAGTAATGACTGCACCTGTGCACCAGCTAGGATATCTGGGAAATGTGACAGTTAGTAACGACTACACCTGTGCACCAAGCTAGTTGGTCTGGATAATGTGACAGTTAGTAATGATTGCACCTGTGCACCAGCTAAGTGGTCTGGGTAATGTAGTAGTTCGTAATGACTACCGCTGTGCACCAGCTAAGGGGTCTGGATAATGTGACTGTTAGTAATGACTATACCTGTGCACCAGCTAGGGGGTCTGGGAAATGTGACAGTTCGTAATGACTACCGCTGTGCACCAGCTAGGTGGTCTGGGTAATGTGACCGTTAGTAATGACCGCACCTGTGCACCAGCTAGGTGGTCTGGGTAATGTGACCGTTAGTAATGACTGCACCTGTGCACCAGCTAGGTGGTCTGGGAAATGTGACAGTTAGTAATGACTACAACTGTGCACCTGCTAGGTGGTCTGGGTAATGTGACCGTTAGTAATGACCGCACCTGTGCACCAGCTAGGTGGTCTGGGGAATGTGACAGTTAAGACCCATACACACTGGGCTGAAAGCAGCTCAAAGTCGCCCAGTGTGTATGCACCGGTGATGATCGTGTAATACAGCGCTGTTGGGGGGCAGAGGAAGGAAATTGGGCTGTGGAATCCTATAATAAACGGTCTGCTGTTAATGGCTCCTACCTTCAGGGGGCACTGCCCCTTTTACAAGAAGTTATGAAGCTACTAGTCAAAGCCCGTCAAAATAACGGCATCTGCAATGTACTTTGAGCTGTGACAGTTTTTACTTTCACTTTGAGCTGAAACTGTTTTTCACCCACAAACTCTCTACCCCACCTCCTATCTGCTCCTACCTCAAATCTCTGTCTTCACAGCTTCTTCTCTCCATATGCAGCAAATTTGAAAGAGATCAGTGTCCCTGCAAAAATTACTTTTACTTTCTGTTAGGACATCTCTTTAGGAGTCATTTGGTCCGTTGAGTGTCCTCTAGTGGTTACCGGCGGTAGGTACTTCCGCTCATAGAGGTGAGGAGTAGATAGATAGATATAGATAGGTAATTTCCCTGAAGAAGCCATTGCGGCTGATAGCGACACTATTATTCCGACCAAATTCTTGAAATCGAATCCCCACAACATCAGCAAAAGGTTTATTTCTGCGATATTCCCCCATGCTATTAGCTGAGACGCGTGTGACTCCTGTGAAAGCAGCGTAATAATATAGGACGCTGTAATATAGAATAAATTACCAGGCGTCTCCCAGCGTTGCTGAGATTTGTCATTTCAATGATGCCGGCTGCAAATTGAACTGGAATTCCATCACTCTGTGAGCTCTAACCGGGTTTCAGCGGGGCCAGACATCAATACTCTGTGACATGAAAGCTGGCTCTCAAATTGATGGCAATTACATGCGGAACGTAATGTGGTACAGGAGCCGGAGAGAACCCTCGTACACATTACCTCTGCGGACAGGGTTATTCCTCACATTACTAATATCCCGTGTAGGGAAAAATGACGGCCAGAAACACCATTAACGTCCCTGTGAAAAGAGTGCCCATTATATCACACCGACATATTTGTAGCAACATATCCCAGGTTTGGCTTCGTGTTTCCTGGTGTTCGTTCTAGCACCTTCCACAACCCGTGTGGTTCATCTTTACTGCCTGGAGTATCACTGTCTACTCCTATGTTTCTAGCACGCTCTGGCCTGTATCTCAATGCTGAGATACATACCTGATATCGGCCAGTGTGTAAATATCGTTCTCCCATGGCACCGCCGATATAGTATATCAGTGGCAGAGGGAATTGTCTAGTAGGGTGTACCCAACATAAATCCTATACGCACTCAACAAAATAGTAATATTTATCGCTCAGAAGAACCCCCGCCCTCATCCTGCATGTACAGACAAGGGAGGTCCTCATCAACGATGGCCATGTTGCAGCTGCAGCATGGCCACACTCCCCCTGCCGCCATCGATAAGTGTGTATGCACTTGCTGATGCCAGCATCCTGCCACTGCCAATATCGGCATCAGCGGAGATCATCTAATGTATATGGGGTATGAAGTAATGCACGGTCATAATGGGCGGTATTCAATGAGGCTGATTCGCCAGGTTTTTATGGCGATTTTGTGCTGTAAGGTGAATTTCTGACTAAAACGGTGAATCACCCTATTCAATGACCAGATGGCGAATACATTTCAAGGTTTTTTTCGCCATGATTCACCGAGTAGCAATCGCTATCTTTTTATGGTGAAGTGGAAGGTGAACTTTTAAAATAAAGTGTTATGTTTTTTACAATTGGTGTAAAAAAATCTGGAATTTTATTCTGAGGAGGGGCATGCTATTTTTATTCATGTGCTGTAAGCACATGAATATATATTTAATTTAAAAATTATTATTATTATTTTTTTTTTTTTACACAGACCAGCCAGCAGGGGGCCGGAGCCGAGCCGCTCATTAGATATTCATATATTCACTTCACCCGATCATTACATATTCATGATCGAGTGTAGTGAATATACCCGGTCCCCTGCTGGCACCCCCGGGGGGGCAGCCTGTGCTGCCTGGCTCCCGGGGAGCCCACCTCCCCCCCACAAACGTTCTGGGGCAGGCAGGGAGACTTCCATCTCCCTGCCTGCCACCGTCCTCAGGCTCCCTGCGGCGTTCGCCGCAGGGGCTCAAATTCGCCGGTCAGGGGCAGCGAGCCCCTGACTCGTTGAATACCGGAGCCGGCGAGGCTCTGGAACGCAGCGAGCAGTGGCGAATGTGCAGCGAATCCTAAACAGGATTCGCTGCACGTCGCCGGTATTAACATTGAATACCGCCCAATGTCTGCAATGCAATGGTGAATGTCAACATGTTTAAAATGTCTAAAAAATGACAGCAACAGAACATGTAAGGCCCATACACACTGGCCGACGCACACTGGTCGATTTTGAGCTGTTTTGCTGTTTGAGCCGCTTTCAGCTCCAAAGCCGCCTGCTGTGTATGGGGCAATGATGAGCGCTGATGTGCGCACCCACATCATCGCTGGCCCAGCGATGAGCCCGGGAAAAAAAAAAAAAAAAAAAAAAAAAAAAAATCGCTCAGTGTGTAGGCCCTATATCAGTAAAGTATCGTCACACAAGCAGTTTTGTATATGACTTGAAAACTCTACACTACACTACAACGATTTTCCACGATTTCATTCAATTTCGATGTTTTGGGCCAATACATCGCTTGTAAAGTGGCAAATGGCACGTGTTTTCCATCCGATCCGCGGTCCCGTGAGCGTCGGATAGGAGCCCCTAGATTGCTGGCACTGCACCACTGATTGTGCATGCAATATATAGCATGCGAGTTATCGGGAGGTTTTCAGTCCCTCTAGCCCCCCCATCAGATATAGCTATGGTGCAATTGTATACCATAAGATATATCCCATGCGATCGATCTTGCTTGTTTTATATCGTATGCAAATATTACACCAAAGCACTAAATCAGATGGAATCACTCCTGGGAAAGTCCAGGGGGGGTTCAAGGGAAATCCCATCCGTCAGACATATTGTTGTAGTGTATGGGGTCTCTTTCTTTGAAGGCTTCCTCCAGCAAGACAGCCTTGTACAAGACATGAAGACGAGGTACCGTCATTAGGTCTACAACAACTCGGTCGACACCACTAGGCCGACATGCAGCAAGGTCGACATGGGTCTAGGTCGACAGTGAAGAGGTCGACATGGGGTTTTTCACTGTTTTTTGAGCCGACAGGCAGTATTTCATGCCCTACCATCCATTAGGCCGTGGTGGGAGAGTAAAATAGTGCCTGAAGCGAGGGGATGCGGTGCACTTCAAACTGTGTCCATGTCGGGTCAAAAAACAGTGAAAAACCCCATGTTGACCTTTTGACTGTCGACCTTGCTGCATGTCGGCCTAGTGGTGTCGACCTAGTTATTGTAGACCTAATGACCGTATCTTGACTGTCGACCGAGCCCAAGTCGACCTAATGCTTTTGTTGACTTAGACCCATGTCGAACCAGTGGTGTCGACCTAGTTGTTGTAGACCAATCGATCCACACCCCATGCACAGGCCACACAGATCAGCAAAGCTGTAGTGACACCGGTTTTGTGCTCCTGAGAGCTCAAGCTGTTGTCACCCAAATTATTGATCACTATAGTAACATTTCCCTCACCCCTGGGAGAGGGTTTCTGTGGCCACGCAACCAGATTGTAGAGAACAGGGATGGCTAACCTTGACACTCCATCTGTTGTTGAACTACACATCCCAGCATGCCCTGCATCAGTTTCAGCATAACCAATTAGTAAAACTGCAGCAGGGCATGCTGGGATGTGTAGTTCTGCTGTCAAGGTTAGCCATCACTGGTATAGAATAAGTTGACAACTGAATGACAAATTGCTCTGAATGTCGTCACGGACGCCGGGTCAAAATAGGCAGAACGCTGACATTGCAAATGTTGACAGTCGACACATGGCCCATGCGAATTTGTAGTGGTAAGGTATTTCTATCCCTAAGCTCCATGCCCCCACCCTCTCCCCCAAACCACCAGCAGGAGCCCAGAAAAGTTCCGATGACGGATTTACAAGCTCTCAGCCGTCACGGAGGAATCTTTTGTATCTCTCTCAGTTCCTAAATAATCGGTGTTATTAAAGCGCCTACATTACAGTAGCTCAGCTGTCAGCGAAATGCGGGAACCAGGTCGACACTAATAATGTTGACATGGTCAAAAGCTTGACACAAGCAAAAGGGGGTTATTTTGGTTCACTCTTTCTGACAAATTCCTTCTTAGATGGACAAAACCATGTGCACTGCAGGGGGGCAGATGCAACTTGTGCAGAGAGAATTAGATTTGGGTGAGTTATTTTGTTTCTGTGCAGGGTAAATACTGGAGGCTTTATTTCTACACTGCAATATAGATCTCACTTTGAAGCCCCACCCAAATCTAATTCTCTCTGCACAAGTAACATCTGCCCCACCTGCAGTTCACATGGTTTTGTCCATCTAAGAAGGAATTTGTCAAAAAGAGTGAACCAAAAATAACCCCCTAAGTGTTTTTTTTGCAGGGTGCTGCACCCAGCCCATTTTTTTTTTACTTGAATATGAACCCTGCCCCTATAACATATTGTATTGTACACCCTTGTGCTGCCTTCCGCCATGCTGTCAGGCTGAGAGCGTTGGGGGACGGGATGTGGGTGTAAAGCCCCGTACACACGGGATTATTTCAGCTGAAATCGCCGGGAATATGGAGCGACCGTACCACAGTCGCTGGGAGCGCACCCCCGCCACCAGCCCTGCAGTGCTCCTGCGACCAGCATTTTCATCAGGGATCATCGCTGGTCACCGATGAGCGATTTATCATTGAGCAACCAATCGCTCTGTGTGTAAGGAGATTAAGCGCTAACACGCTGCTAAACTCAGAGCGATGTGTAAGCTGTTCCAGCTGCACTTATATGTCCATGTTGACCTATGTCGACAGATTGACCTTTTGACCATGTCCACCTTTTTCATATCTTGACCCATGGCCTATTGACTGTATTAGTGTCGTCCCTATTACCTATACCCCGGGCAGCCGGGTCTGCCAGGACTGGACAAGACATGAAGAGTTACCTGTCCTAGCTGCAGGCTCCCGATTGGACGAGAGCTGTAGCCAATCTACTCTGGTGCACTTTTAGTTTACACAGCGCAGCCTAGAACGTCGGTGTACAATACTGGGCTGGGGCAACATATGCACAATAGCTTAGCCCCTACAGAGAACTTCTCCCCGGCCTTACATAGGATGGCTATGAGAGGTATACAAGAAGCGTTGGTCTGTGTTCGGTCATTTTGCCATAATATTGCTCCATACCCAAAGACGGGCTGTCACAGCAGCACCACTGAAGGAGGAGATCAGCACAATGCACTTAATGTATACTAAAATGGATTTTAAATATGCATTGCACCTGCAACAATGAAGTAATAAGGTGGATACACTGGTCGATAAATCGGGAGCGGATCGGCAGCGGTGTACGCCTGATAGGTGAATGGTATAATTCACAGACATATCACGTCGGCCCTGCAGCACTGCCGACACGGAGATATCGTCATGTCTGGCTGTGTGTATGGGCAACCCACCAACAGCACATACACTGGCCGCAGGGTCTGAGATCACAGCTGGGTGGGAAAATGTAAATGTCCACCCAGATGTGACATTTGGCCCTATCCCTGGTAGTCCAGTGGGGGCAGCAGCGTCACCTGGAAGCAGCGGTGGCACTTGGCCGCCACACATAGCCCTCTTGCTGGCAGCTACATCCAAATAAACAATCCATAAAAGACATGAGGAAAGCAAGAAACCAAAGGTGTCTGTATGCAGGCAGCATGTGAAGAGTTAATCACAGAGCTAATCTCTACGTTCCATGGGATAAATCGCTGAGGGAAATGCAGCAACAGAAAACCATCGGTGTCAGTACAGAAACATAATCTGCTGGCGCCACCTAGTGTCCATACAGGGGCTTGCACTTGTCAGGTTATGAGGATTACACAGCCATATGAATAGACGTTGAACTTCGCAGCCTAGAGACGGATATTCCAAGGCCCTGGAGTTATGGGACATATGTTGGACCCGATTTCCCTTGAGCTACCCCGGCAGCTCCCCTGAAGGGCTCACATACGATGTGGGACTTATGTGTTTTATCACATGGAACTCCTGTGGAGGGCAGGAGAATTTTAAAAAGCCCATACAAAAGAATGGGCGGCTGCTGAGTGGCTAAAAGAGCTCTCTTAGCCAATCAGCGGGACGCCCATTGGTTTATTTAGTATTCACATTTTCAAATATCCTGCCCGCCGCAGCAGGAGATGCAGAGCAGGGAGAGGGCCTCTCCTGCCTGGCGCTTCCCCGCTCTGCAGACAGGCGTGTGTCAGTGGTGCGGCACCGCTGGCACCCAACTAAATAGACCGTATGGGATGCGATACAAGGTAGGTGCTAAAAAGCACCCAGGATGTGCCGCTGACAGCTGCGCTATGTGCAGCCCGCCCGACCTGGATGTGTATGGGACCACGCATCTGTCATACACATGCGTTTAGGGACGACTTCACCAGATTTCTTTGGCCAAGCCGCTACAACGCAACATCCAATCTTACGTTGAACATTCCAGGTTTATATTCAAGCACAAGGTGACCATAAGTACAATAAACCGTTGTGATATAACAAACCGCATGTCAATAGTGCAATGCCACCAGATCCTAGCTGATCGGATGCCTCCGCCTGCGCCTACTATGGCTGCCTCCGCCTAACTCAATACGTCTGTAATAAGACAAAAACGCGAACCTTCCCCCGATATAGTCAGAAGCGTATTACAGTGTTATATCCTAAAGAGGAGAGAGAAATCCTTTTAATGACCTGTCTATAAGTTACAGGCGCACAGGTGCGCGGAGATGGGATAAAATCGTTTTACCGATCTGTCAGCACAAACAGCCTCTTATGGATGATACTGGAGAAAGTTATGACCAGAATCAGCCACTATAAAACTGTATTATTAGAGACACAAAGCACAGAACAGAAGACTATAGTCTGGTCCATGAGCCCCCTCTAGTGGCAGCACTTTGTCTCTGCAGCTACATGCAGCAAACTATCATCACAACGGGATGCGGTCATCTATTAGAATGAACTTAGGTCTACAGTCATTAGGTCGACCCCACTAGGTCGACTGGCAGGAAGGTCGACCTGACTTAAGGTCGACATGGGCCAAGGTCAACATGACTTAAGGTCGAATTTGCATAAAGGTCGACATGAGGAAGGTCGACTGGTCATAAGGTCGACATGGATTTTTCACTGTTTTTTGAGCCGACATGTGCCGACAGGCGGTATTTCATGCCCTACCATCCACTAGGGCGTGGCGGGAGAATAAAATAGTGTGCCGAGCGCAGCGAGGCACCGTGCCCGAAGCATTGCGAGCGAAGCGAGCGATGCGAGGGTCCGATTCTCATTGCCAACTGTGTCCATGTCGACTGTGTCGACATTCGGATCAAAAAACAGTGAAAAAACCCATGTCGACCGTATGACCAGTCGACCTTCCTCATGTCGACATTTATGCAAATTCGACCTTAAGTCATGTCGACCTTGGCCCATGTCGACCTTAAGCCAGGTCGACCTTCCTGCCAGTCGACCTAGTGGGGTCGACCTAATGACTGTAGACCTAAGTTCATTCTGACAGATGTCCCGATTCCATCACAACAAATCCAATGTTCTCTTTAAAAGTTTAAATATAATTCATACGATAATACAGGATAGGAGAGAAAAGGTTCATAGCACAATGTGGTAAAGGCTTGTATTCAACAGCAGATCATATGAAGCCAAATATTTGTCAGAGATCCACATACTGATATCAATATAATTATTATTACAAGTTATTTGGTACTCTTTACCTAGAACGGCGCCCATCGGGGTGATCGCGGGATCGCGGGCAGTACATAAACGGCCGCGACGCGATGCCCGCGATCACCGCGATTTTCCCATAGGGAACAATGTTAAAAAGCCAGATTGACCGCGATTTTGCATTCAATGCCTCAATGCCCGCGATTTTACCATAGGAATCAATGTTAAATGGGCTACAGAGCCCAAATAGGCTCAATTAACCCTTAAATGTCACCCCAATTTTTTGACGCCACCCCACGATCCACGCCAACCCGAAGCGTGGCGAGCGCAGCGAGCCCGCGAGGGGCGGCGGTACGCGTCCTCCGACCTTTTCATGCCCTACTATCCACGTCGGCGTGGAGTTGAGAATAGAATAGTGTGGCGAGCGCAGCGAGCCACCGAGCTCGAAGCGTGGCGAGCCCAGCGAGGGGACGCGGATACCTTCACAGTTATACGCGTCCCCTCGCGGACTTCACAGGTGTCCGTGGCGACGCCGACACCTGTGAAGCCCGCGAAGGGATGCGTTTACCTGTGAAGGTATCCGCGTCCGCTCGCCACGCTTCGGGCTCGGTGGCTCGCTGCGCTCGCCACACTATTCTATTCTCAACTCCACGCCGACGTGGATAGTAGGGCATGAAAAGGTCGGAGGACGCGTACCGCCGCCCCTCGCGGGCTCGCTGCGCTCGCCACGCTTCGGGTTGGCGTGGATCGTGGGGTGGCGTAAAAAAATTGGGGTGACATTTAAGGGTTAATTGGGTCTATTTGGGCTCTGTAGCCCATTTAACATTGATTCCTATGGGAAAATCGCGGGCATTGAGGCATTTTACATTAAAATCGCGGTCAATTAGGCTTTTTAACATTGTTCCCTATGGGAAAATCGCGGTCATCGCGGGTACACGATTTTGATGTACCCGCGATTTACCCGCGATTTTTTACCCCCGACGCCCGCGATTCTGATCGCGGGCGCCGTTCTAGGTAAAGAGTACCAGTTATTTATATAGGAGAATATTTGTCCATTTACATCCGTCACTGCCACAGTGGAGATTACAATCTATATTCCCTACCACACACACATTCACACTGTAAGCTTGCGAGCAGGGCCCTCCTACCTCTATATCAGTCTGTTGTTACCCAGTTTGTTTTATCACGGTCTACAATTGTTACGCTGTAACGGAATCTGCTGCGCTATATAAGACACTGTAACGGAACCTGCTGTGCTATATAAGACACTGTAACGGAATCTGCTGCGCTATATAAGACACTGTAACGGAATCTGCTGCGCTATATAAGACGCTGTTACGGAATCTGCTGCGCTATATAAGACGCTGTAACGAAATCTGCTGTGCTATATAAGACACTGTAACGGAATCTGCTGCGCTACAGATTGGTCACGGTCCATCTTTGCGGGGGATGGCGCTGGCGTCGCCAGCCGCCATCCCCCGCCAGCGCCATGGCGTTCGTGAGAAGGGGACGCGCGCGCACGAGAGGCGCGCGCGCCCCCTTCCGACGGCGCTTCCAAACGTTTCCCCGGGTCCCCGCCGGCTTGCCGGCGGTAACCCGGGGTCCCCGCCGCCTGCCCGCATCCCCCCTAACCCCCCCCTAACCCCGTCCGTCTCCCTGAGGCGGAGACGGACAGGGTTTCCGCCACGCTAGCGACGGAGACTGAGACGCGCGTGCGCGTGAGACGCACGCGCGTCTCAGTCTCCTCGCTGGCGAGGCTGCTGGCGGGTTGCCAGCGCATACGTTCTGGCGACCCGCCAGCAAGGATGGACCGTGACCCATCTGTATATAAGACGCTGTAACGGAATCTGCTGCGCTATATAAGACACTGTAACGGAATCTGCTGCGCTATATAAGGCGCTGTAACGGAATCTGCCGCGCTATATAAGACACTGTAACGGAATCTGCTGCTCTATATAAAACACTGTAACGGAATCTGCTGCGCTATATAAGACACTGTAACGGAATCTGCTGCGCTATATAAGACCCTGTAACGGAATCTGCTGCGCTATATAAGACACTGTAACGGAATCTGCTGCGCTATATAAGGCACTGTAACGGAATCTGCTGCGCTATATAAGACACTAACGGAATCTGCAAGCGGCATGGCGATTGGCTGCAGAGACACCGCAAGCGGCATGGCGATTGGCTGCAGAGACACCCCAAGCGGCATGGCGATTGGCTGCAGAGACACCCCAAGCGGCATGGCGATTGGCTGCAGAGACACCCCAAGCGGCATGGCGATTGGCTGCAGAGATACCCCAAGCGGCATGGCGATTGGCTGCAGAGATACCCCAAGTGGCATGGCGATTGACTGCAGAGAAATGCAAGTTTAAAATTACACAATACCTTAATAAGGCCATTGGATAAATTAAGCAATTTTGTTCAAGTACAGAACATGTACCCCCCCCCCCCCACACACACACACACACACACACAGGCTCACTGTCCCCAGGAATGGTGTTTCCGAGAAAGATGTCCCCAGGAATGGTGTTTCCGAGAAAGATGTCCCCAGGAATGGTGTTTCCGAGAAAGTTAAGTTATGCATCAACCTGCTGCTTACACGCAACGCCCACACCAGGTACCAACAGTAGTAACGCTGCTTACACGTAACGCCCACACCAGTTGCCGACAGTAGTAACACTGCTTATACGTAACGCCCACACCAGTTGCCGACAGGAGTAGCGCTGCTTACACGTAACACCCACACCAGTTGCTGAAAGTAGTAACGCTGCTTACACATAATGCCCACACCAGGTGCCGACAGTAGTAACACTGCTTACATGTAATGCCCACACCAGTTGCTGACAGTAGTAACGCTGCTTACATGTAAAGCCCACACCAGTTACCGACAGTATTAGCGCTGCTTACACGTAACGCCCACACCAGTTGCCGCAGGATGTTGCGGTCTGGAGGTTGGGTTCCCCACGGATGACCCAGGATACCCATTTACACTGCCCCACCACCCGGGTTTTTTTATATATTTTTCAGCTACCCCATTTTAGCGTTCATTCTAGCACCCGCCAACTTTGAAAATCCATGCAATTCCTCTTCCCTGCCTGGGGTGTCGCTGTCTGCTGTGGTGTTTCAAGCACAGGTCTGGTTTGCATATCAGTGCTGATATACAGACCACACTGTGCTAGAAGCACTACAACAGACAGCGACACCCCAGGCAGGGAAGAGGAACTATACAATTTACTGAATGGTGTATTCAGGCGCTTATGAGAGCTGTCTCTCTAATCAGCTGCTGTATAGGCGAGGCGTATAGTCAAGCACCTCAATATAGATAAGAAGAAGAAGAAAAGAAAGAAGCAGCAGCGCTATAAATTTATCATTTAAAACATTTTATGTGCGGGAGTGTCTGGATATTAATAGAAATTTAAATTTATTAAAAGGCAATTAAAATAACAAAAAAGCAAGGATTATACTTACGATAATACCTTTTCTTCGGAATACTTCATGGCAGCCATTACATTGGGTTTATCCCCCTCTCTCTCCCAATTAGACAGGTAGTTTTTTCTCCCTAGGATCCAACTCCTCCTCTTCCTTATCCTATATAACTGAGCACCTCCCCTCTGACCATAGTCTTTTGAATGTCTCCGCCCTGATCCTAGGGAAAAAACAGAAACAGGGAGGGCTAAAAAATATAGGCTGCCATGAAGTATTCCGAAGAAAAGGTATTATCGTAAGTATAATCCTTGCTTTCTCCTTCATACTTCATGGCAGCCATTACATTGGGATGTACCAAAGCAGTAGGGAGGGTTATACAATACCTCAAGCCAACGCTTGTCTTAGGCCTTCACCACCAAACCGCGCTTCTGCCACATTCAGGGCATAATGCTTAGAAAATGTGTGTAGAGAGGACCAAGTAGCTGCTTGACATATCTCTCTGGCTGACACATTCGCCTCTCTTGCCCATGATACCGCCATTGCCCATGTCGAGTGCGCCTTAATACCCTCAGGGCATGGACGTCCTACTTTTTTGTAGGTAAAGGAAATAACATCTTTAAGCCATCTTGGAATTGTTTGTTTCACCGGCACGAATCCTTTCTTCGCACCTTGCGGAATCACAAACAAATTCTCTGACTGTCTGAAGGCTGCAGACCTGTTCAAATAAATTTTTATGGCTCTAACCACAATCTAACGTATGTAAATTCTCTTCTTTTATACTTGACGGATTTGGAAAAAAAACAAGGCAATATAATTTCTTGATTCAAATGAAAAGAGGATATTACTTTTGGGAAAATCTTCAGATATTGATCTTGTATGCACAGAGCTTGAAGTTCACCAACCCTTCTGGCTGAGGTGATCGCCACCAGGAAGGCCACTTTCCATGTCATAAATTTAAGACTTGCTCTATCCAATGGCTCAAACGGTGCTGACATGAGACCATTCAGGACCAAATTAAGGTCCCATTGGGGAACCATAGAACGAATCCTTGGACAAATCCTCTTGACAGCCTGACAGAACCTCTTTATCAAATTATGATCAGCCAGTCTTCGGTCTAATAACACACTTAACGCTGATATGTGCACCTTCAATGTAGCCACTGCCAGGCCCTTGTTGAATCCTTTGCACAGGAATTGCAGCACATGTGACATGTTCGCCTTCGGAAATTGAAATCTGCCTTTGGACCACTTAGCAAATATTCTCCAGACTCTATAGTAGATGGCGGAGGAAACCTTCTTCCTAGCCTGAAGGAATATTTCGATTACCTCTGGCGACAAATGTTTCTCTCTTAACTGTTGCCTCTCAATTTCCACGCCGTCAATGATAATTTCTGAGGATCTCGGCATCTGATTGGTCCCTGGGACAGGAGATCCACTGATACTGGCAGAAACAGGGGCCTTGTTACCGACATGCTCTCCAACATCGGGAACCAAGCCCTTCTGGGCCAAAACGGCAGGACTATTATCACATGGTACCTCACCGTCCTGATTTTCCACAGCACTCTGTGAATGAGGGAGAACGGCGGGAAAACGTAGGCTAGAGCATAATTCCACCTCTGTGACAGGGCATCGACTCCGCATGACCCGTGTGCTGGGTACCTGGAGAAAAACAGGGGAACCTTTTTGTTGAGAGACGACGCCATGAGATCTATCTCTGGCATGCCGAAGTGTTCTATTATCAGCTGAAAAACTGACTGCTTTAGTTCCCATTCGCCTGGAATCAATGTACTGCGACTCAAGAAGTCTGCAATTTGATTTTCTTCTCCTGGAATGTGCAATGCCGAGATAGACTGGAGATTTACTTCGGACCATGACATTATGTTCTCTACTTCCTCCAACAACACCCGACTTCTTGTGCCTCCTTGACGGTTGATATAAGAGACTGTTGTGACGTTGTCTGAGAACACTCGAACATGCGACCCCTTTATATCTTCTGCAAAGAATTTCACCGCCTGCCACACCGCTCTCAACTCTCTGTGGTTTGATGACCAGTCCTTCTCTTGCATCGACCACCTTCCTTGGCACGACTTTTCCATCCCATGTGCACCCCAACCGGAGGCGCTGGCATCTGTAGTTATTACTACAAATGACGGGCTTTCTAGTGACCACTTTCTTTCTTTCTTTCAACAGATTGTAGCTCCACCACTCTAGGGATTCTCTTACTGCGTTTGGAATCTTTATTATTTGATCCAGCGATGTACGACTTCTTGAGAACCTTAGAAGGAACCATTGCAATGGCCTCATCCTCCATCTTGCCCACGGAGTGACCTCTACTGCTGAGGCCATCATCCCCAACAGACTCATTGCAGTTCTTAAGGGCACGCGAAGGTCGTTGCAAATGAGTGAAACTAACTGTTGAATTTTCTCGCATCTTCTTTCTGAGAGAGCTATCTGGAAAGAGATTGTGTCCACTAGTATGCCTAGGAATTGAATTTTCCGTGAAGGGATGAGACGACGCTTCTCCCAATTGATCATCCAACCGTGATCCTGGAGGAACTTGATGGTATAATCTCTTGCTATTACGCTTTCCTCTTCGGACTGAGCTGCTATCAGGATGTCGTCTAGGTATGCCCACACCATAATCTTCTGCCTTCTTAACCTTTCTATTAATACTACTAGAACTTTTGTGAAGACTCGCGGGGATGAAGTTAGGCTGAACGGCAGGCATGTAAACTGGAAATGTTTTTCTTTTATGGCGCACCTCAGATATCTTCTGTCGTTTGGAAAGATGGGGATGTGAAAATACGCATCTTTTAATTCGATAGCCACTAGATAATCGTTTTTTCTGATCCCCATCAAGATAGATTTGGTTGTCTACATGTGAAATTTCTTCTTTCTTAGACGATCGTTCAAACTCCTTAAGTCGAGGATAGTTCTGAACCCACCTGAAACTTTGCTTATGACGAACAACCGGGGAGTAATACCCTAGTCCTCTTTCCCTTACTTGGACTTCTTCGACCGCCTTTGTGTCGATTAGGTCTTGCACACTTGACTTCAAGACTTCTTTTTCGGTTTCTAACAGAGGAAGTTTGGAACTTAAAAATCTTGCCAACCTTGGCTTTGACAGAAATTCTAACCGATAACCTTCGGAAACTATCTCTAGCACCCATTTGTCTGTGATGCTTTGTACCCAGATATGAGCAAATTCCTGGAGTCTTCCTGATACCGGGATCTGCTCCATGGGACTTCTGGCGTCACTGCTTTTGAGTTGCGCCAGCACTTTCGCCTCTTTTCTTAATGCACTGGCGAAAAAATGCACGCGACGTACCTGAGGCGTACTTGTCACGGAACGGCCTACCTGGCCTGTATGATCTGGCTTGTCTATACGCCTGCCTGTTGGAACAGGAATTAAACCTACCCCTCCTATCCTGGGGTAATCTCATGGATTTGCCACCCGACATTCTTTGAATCATTTGGTCGAGCTTACTTCCGAAAAGAAAGGCTCCTTCATATGGAAGTGTAGCAAGTTTATTTTTAGAATGCGAATCTGCTGACCATGATTTTAACCAAAGGGCCCTTCTGGCTACTACTCCTGATGTCAGGGATTTGGCCGAGAAATCCAACATGTCTAATGACGCCTCACAGACGTAATCCACGGCCATCTGCATTTGTGCCAGACTTTTGCTCATCTGGTCACGAGAAGCTCTGTCTTGCAGATCATCTTGTAATGCTGCACACCAGATTCTTAATGCTCTAGACAGGGAAGCTATGGCTACGCCAGACTTCATTGGCACCGATGTAGATATGTGCAACCGTTTTAAGGCACTCTCCATCCTCTTTTCCATGGGGTCCTTTAAGGATGCCCCGTCTTCTAATGGTATGGTTGTACGAGTAGTCACTTCAAAAACGGATGCGTCTATTTTAGGTATGTTACTCCATTTCAAAAACTCCTCATCTTCTATAGGGAACATTTTATCGATTCTCTTAAAGGACCCCACTCGCTTGTCTACATTATTCCATTCTTTTGTTAATATATCTTTAACGACCATATGGACAGGAAAACACCTGCCCTTCCTTGACCTGTCCTCGAATAATGTATCCAACTCTGTTTTCACCGGTTGCTTATAATTCAATGTTCTATAGAGGTTTTTTAACACCACTTCCACCAAACCTAAATCAAACAGGCGTTCGTCCTCAACAACTTTCCCTGACTCAGCAGTGGAACCACCTGAGGCACCATCATCAGAACCAGCCACAACTGACCCACAATCATCGTCTAAGTCCAAACTGGTCTGGGATCTAGACCTCTTGTTGCTAGCGTACTCCTTCTTTGAAACACATTTTTTCTCCATCCATTCTCTAAGCTCAGAGATCTGATTAGACACTGAAGAAGCTTCTTTCTTTTGAAGACAATTTTTACATAACACATTCTCTCCAGTAAATGACTTGTCACACTCCGGGCAAATCTTATCCAATTTCTTCATAGCTGTTTTCTTTTTTACTACTACAGACACACTAAAACGAGAAAAAAGATAGACTAACTAACTTTCCTTAGCCTCAGCATAAATAAATAACCAGTCCTCATAGAGGACTTACCTGGGCAGCGGTACATTAACATTGGGAGAGGCATCTTCCATAATGTGCAGCTTTAGAATCCACCTCCAGCTGAGACAATGCAGCAGCGTCTGTTACACCGACCAGGCGCTATATATACCGGCACTTCCGGTATCTGGAACGCACGCGGCCTGCTATGGAACGCAGACCGCGTGCAGACGCGCCGGAAGTGCGCGTCACTTCCCTCCGGCGTCTGCTGCACAGAACAGCTACAAACAGACGCCGGGTACAGTGACCACGCCGGACATGCAGCCGCTGACTCTCCCAGTGCTCTGGACTCAACCACAAGCGCCCAGGCTCCTCGGGCTCCATTCTTTGGTGAGTTTACACAGAATATTTGGGCACGAGTTCCACCCATTCCGCCCTGTCATCGCTTGGGTTATAGGCACCGCCAACCCATACCATAATCAGTAGCACTGACCCATGCCGCCGGCCTGGATCCAAATTAGGGTAAGGCACCGCCATCCCCTCGCTGCCAGGTTACCTACTATCTATACTAACCTAACTACCTGCTTACAGACAGAGGAGACAGGAAAAAAGACTATGGTCAGAGGGGAGGTGCTCAGTTACATAGGATAAGGAAGAGGAGGAGTTGGATCCTAGGGAGAAAAAACTACCTGTCTAATTGGGAGAGAGAGGGGGATAAACCCAATGTAATGGCTGCCATGAAGTATGAAGGAGAAAATTAATTAATATTATTAAGCTTCAAGAATAAGTCTGAAATAAACAGCACATATGCACTGGGGGATGGCACAATATACTGGTTGATTGGCCACAATATGGATGGCAAATGAAATAGTCTTAGTGGCTGAACTGATATATCTCCCCGCTGGAGGTAATTGGAAGATAAGTCCTCTCTAGTGTGCAGATGCCGCTGGAGTGTCCTCACTGGTTACAATCCTGGTATCCTTCTCCAAATCATTTTGCAGCAGAATATTTGAATTGGCCGCTGGAGTGTTGCACTTATTCCAGGATGTCCAAGCCGTCCTTACTATTGTGCGGTGTGATCCTCACAAATGCTGGTGTGGCAATTTTGATGGTGTTTTGCTAAGTCCATATAGGTTGATAAAAAGTGCCAGTGATGTGTCAGAGCCCCCTCACTGACGCATTTCGCTGGTCTAATGCAGCTTTTTCAAGGTCAACTTGGAAAAGCTGCATTAGACCAGTGAAACGCGTCAGTTTCATTTTCCATCCATATTGTGGACAATCAACCAGTATATTGTGACATGCCCCAATGCACAAGTGCTTTTATTTCAGACTTGAAGCTTAATAATATTAATATATTTTTGTTGTTATATTTTAATTGCCTTTTAATACATTTAGATTTCTATTAATATCCAGACAGTCCCGCACATAATATGTTTTAAATGATAAATTGGTACTCTTTACCTAGAACGGCGCCCAAGATTTGGATCTTGGGCATCGCAAGGTAAAAAATCGCGTTGGTCGCATCGCATGCGACCAAAAAAATTGCATGCGATGCGACCGACGCAATTTCACATAGGGAACAATGTTAAATGGCCCAATTGACCCGATTTTACATAGGGAACAATGTTATATGGCCCACAGAGCCCAAATAGGCACCCTCAAGTGTGAAATGCCCCCCCCCCCTATTGTTAATGCCACCCCACGATCAACGTCAACCCGAAGCGTGGCAAGCGCAGAGAGCCCGCGAGGGGCGGCGGTACGCGTCCTCCGACCTTTTCATACCCCCACTATCCACGTCGGCGTGGAGTTGAGAATAGAAAGTGTGGCGAGCGCAGCGAGCCCGAAGCGTGGTGAGCGCAGCGAGCCCCGCGAGGGGACGCGGATACCTTCACAGGTATCCGCGTCCCCTTGCGGGCTCCACAGGTATCCGCGTCCCCTCGCTACGCTTCGGGCTCGGTGCGCTCGCCACACTTTCTATTCTCAACTCCACGCTGACGTGGATAGTGGGGGTATGAAAAGGACGTAGGACGCGTACTGCTGCGCTCGCCACGCTTCGGGTTGACGTTGATCGTGGGGTGGCGTTAACAATTGGGGGGGCCATTTCACACTTGAGGGTGGCTATTTGGCCTCTGTGGGCCATTTAACATTGTTCCCTATGTAAAATCGGGTAAATTGGGCCATTTAACATTGTTCCCTATGTGAAATCACGGTAATCGCGTCGGTCGCATCGCATGCGATTTTTAGACGCATGCGATGCGACCGACACGATTTACATTTTAACATGTATTTCTATGTGAAATCGCGGGCATCGCATCGGTCGCATCGCATGCCATTATAATGGCATGCGATGCCCGCGATGGGCGCCGTTCTAGGTAAAGAGTACCGATAAATTTATAGGGAAAAGGAACTGAATGGCTTTTCAAAAGATGGCGAGTGCTAGAATGAACACTACATTTACACTACCACTGTGTCGGGTCAAAGTGGCATAAACGCAGGTTTTTGCGGTGGTGTAAAAGTTGTATTAGTTGGAGAGAAAAATTGGGTACTTGTGTATTATCACGGCGCCCAAGTTTCTTATGTACGGCACCGTAGGAAAATCGCATCGCATCGCATGGGCCATTTTAAGAGCCGTGCGATGCGATTTTCCTATGTAATTTATTCACTGCTCTCTTAGACCCGGGGGGTCGCATCGCACCTCCCGCAAAATCGCATGCGATGTCAAGTAATCCGCGTCCGCTCACCACGCTTCGGGCTCGGTGGCTCGCCACACTATATAACATCAACTCCACTTCGACGTGGAAAGTGGGAGTATGAAAAGGTCAGAGGATGCCTTCAGCCTGCGCTCGCCACAGTTCGGGCTGGCGTGGATAGTGTGTGCGTGGGGGAGGGGGATAATACCTCATTGTATGTTATATATATAAGGATATTATTGTATAGCTAATGTATAAATGCACACCCTATAAAATCGTATGCGATTTTGCGGGAGGTGTGATGCGATGCGATCCCCTGGGGCTAAGAGAGCAGTGAATAAATTACATAGGAAAATCGCATCATATCGCACGGCCCTTACAATGCGATGCGATTTTCCTACGCAGAATAGCCCACTAAGCAAATTGCTTAGTGGGCGCCGTGATAATTAACAAGTACCAAAAATTGTATTCACTGCATAAGATTTCATTTGGCTGGTGTGATGAGACAATGTTGCATTTTTTGTTTGGCTGTTGCAAATCCCTTGATAGTTGATTCACTGCATAATATTCTTGTCACTGGAATTTGCAACAATAGTGACAGTGTCACTCCCTGTTTAGACGAGATGGAGAATTAGTGATTTCTCACTATCTACTGTAGTTATCTGTAGTTGGTGATACTGTGCAATTTTATAGGCCCGGCAGAGCTCTTATCCTTACTGCATGCACCTGCAGACCAACTGTGACCAGCTCATCCTATAGGCTGAGGCCCGGCAAAGCTCCCACAGTGCAGCTTATACTGACTGCACGCACCTGCAACCCCACTGTGACCGGCTCATCCTATAGGCTGAGGCCCGGCAAAGCTCCCACAGTGCAGCTTATACTGACTGCACGCACCTGCAGCTACACTGTGACCGGCTCATCCTATAGGCTGAGGTACAGCAGAGCTCCTATAGTGCAGTTTATCCTTACTGCATGCACCTGCAGCCCCACTGTGACCAGCTCATCCTATAGGCTGAGGCCCGGCAGAGCTCCTACAGTGCAGCTTATCCTTACTGCATGCACCTGCAGCCCCACTGTGACCAGCTCATCCTATTGCCTGAGGCCTGGCAAAGCTCCTACAGAGCAGCTTATCCTTACTGCACGCACCTGCAGACCAACTGTGACCAGCTCATCCTATAGGCTAGTTCCAGTTGATAGATTAGAACTACTACACTCACTTATGTACTTCTCCACACCTGTACCCAGCTCCACAGTTTTACACACTCGGCCCATGTTTTCAGGATATCTATGACTAGTTATGGCACAAATGCCATAACTAGTACCAAATGTATTAATCTGGACACAGACTTACGGTGTGGCCTGGCAGCATCCTTATAGAGCACGCTTATACCTGTAGGTCCGATGTGGCTAAATTCATGCCATAATCCTCAAACCAATCCTCGAGATCTACCAACAGCTCACATTTTCTAGACCACCCATTGTGTGCACAGGTGCAGTCATTACTAACTGTCACATTTTCAAAGATGTGCTACTTTCATTCTTTACCAACACATTCTACAGATCCACAGGTGATCTGGAAAACATGAACTGTTGGTAGATCTCAAAGACCAGTTTGGCCACCCCTGCCATAAACCATGGTGCGGTAGAGTACAAGTGATCACTACTGGCGGGAACAGTGACACCATCCTCTCCGATGCAATTGGATACATCTCATAGGCCAATACTTCCTAAACTGGTCCTCAAGTCAACAATTCACTCCAGGTTTTAAGTATATCCCCGGTTGAGCCATTCTGGTAATGGCAGTATTGTATAGTGGGGGACGTCTCCTACTATTTGTTGAGCACAGATGGTTAAATCAAATTGAGTGAAGTACTATGTAAGTCACTTGCATGGATATCCTGAAAACCTGACCTGTCAGTAGCCTCACAGTACACCCTGCCCCCACAACACACACTTGTAGCACCATTATATACCGTATATACACAGTGTGTCCCCCCCCCCACCCCCCCACATCTCCGCACAGAGACACTGACTTGCCTGATCTTGCATCTCTGGGAGAGGCCTTCAAGCCCGCCATCCGCTCCAGCTGGACCATATCAGCCGGCACGGCGGCGCTATGATGAGGGCAGACATTGGGGGGGCGCACCGGAAGGCGTGCTGCGGAGACACACTGACACTTCTACCCCAACACAGTCCCCGCCCAATCGCCCGGCTGTTTACAGTAGCTCGCCAATAACGGAGCCTCCTCTGGCCACGTGATCTGCCACTGGGCATGAAAGACGGCCTGCGATTGGTCGGAGGTATTACTCGGACAACGAACACTAGGGATAGAATTTATAAGTTGTGCGACTGGAAGTGTCTGCTTTAACAGGCGCCATTTTCTCGTGGCCAGATGTACAGCGTAATAATAATAACAACCGGGTTTTGGCGACCACAAAATGTCAATTTCAGTAAGCTGTCATGGTAATAGGAATCACTAATGATGTGTAAACAATCCTACAGCAGGCGTAGGCAGCATGCAGGTCTCCTGGTGCTGGAAACTACACGTCAGTTGTTAGTGGTGCATGCTGGGATTTGTAGTTTTATAAAAGCATTAGAAAACAAGTTTAATAACTGGATTAGCCAAGCTAATACAACAGGGTTGCCTACCGTCCTGGAATGGCACGGAGGCTCCCTGAAATCGTGTCCACCTCCCGGCCACCCCTGAAAGGTGGGCAAGTCCCCCGCAATCCCCCCAGCCTATCACAAATTACCCCTCGGTGGGGGTTCGCTGGGACCAGATGATTTGAATCGCGTCATTGTGGCCCCGCAGTGCAACGCCTCAAATACGGACATTGCAATGCTGCGGTGAGGCCATGATGACATGGGGTTTTTCACAGTTTTTTTGACCCGAATGTGGACACAGTTTTAAGTGCACCACATCCCCTCGCATCGCTCGCAATGCGACGGGCATTTTTCTCCCACCATGCCCTAGTGGATGGTAAGGCATGAAATACCGCCTGTCGACACATGTTGGCTCAAAGAACAGTGAAAAACCCCATGTTGACCTTTTGACTGTCAACCTAGCCCATGTCGACCTAATGATTGTGTCAACCTAACGTCATGTTGACCTTGGCCCATGTCGACCTTCCTGCATGTCGACCTAGTGGTGTCAACCCAATGCTTGTCGACCAAGATGTTGTAGACCTAATGACCTTATCCCGTTCAAAAAAGGGTTGCCATGGCAATCACATTTAAATCGTTGCTCTTCTCCCTCCAGCACAATATTCATATACTGTAGGTGACCACAGAATACATAAGGCGGTATTCAATGAGGCTGATTCGCCAGGTTTTTATGGTGATTTTGTGCTGTAAGGCGAATTTTTGACAAAAACGGTGAATCACCCTATTCAATGACCAGATGGCGAATACATTTTAAGTTTTTTTTCGCCATGATTCACCGAGTAGCAATCGCTATCTTTTTATGGTAAAGTGGAATGTGAACTTTTAAAATCAGGAATTTTATTCTGAGGCGGGGCATGCTATTTTTATTCATGTGCTGTAAGCACATGAATATATTTTTAATTGTAAATTTATTTTTTTTTATTTTTTTTACACTGACCAGCCAACAGGGGGCGCCGGAGCCGATCCGCTCATTAGATATTCATATATTCACTGCACCCGATCGTTACATATGCATGATCGGGTGTAGTGAATATACCCGGTCCCCTGCTGGCACCCCCGGGGGGCAGCCTGTGCTCCCACCTCCCACCTCCCCCCCCCCCCCCCCCACAAATGTTCTGGGGCAGGCAGGGAGACTTCCATCTCTCTGCCTGCCACCGTCCTCAGGCTCCCTGCGGCGTTCGCCGCAGGAGCTCATATTCACCGGTCAGGGGCAGCTCGAATACCGGAGCCAGCGAGGCTCCGGAACGTGGCGAATGTGCAGCGAATCCTATATAGGATTCGCTGCACCTCGCCGGTATTCACATTGAATACCGCCCATTGTCTAAAGGCCCTCAAAACACCAAGTTTGGAGCGTCTTTCAGCTCAAAGCCGCCCAGTGTGTATGCCCTGGTGATGATCGGTGAGCGCTGCTGCGTGCTCCCACATCATCACCGGAAAAGCCGCTTATCTGCTGGTTATACCAGCAGAGGAGCGGGTTTGTGGATGGCTCCTCTGCGGTCATCACTGTTCATACGTGCTGGGCATAGCCCGGTGTGTATAGACCTTAAAATTGGGAACACATTAACTAACTGCGCAAATAGCTTTAGTATGATTTTCTGACAGTCAAAATACAGACAAGCATAGGCAGGCAGTCAAAAAAGTGATATGTTCAAAATGTTTAATTTATATTGCAGTGTATAAATAAAGCAGCCAGTATTTACCCTGCACAGAAACAAAATAACCCACCCAAATCTTATTCTCTCTGCATGTTACATCTGCCCCACCTGCAGTGCACATTGTTTTGTCCATTAGAGAATTTGTTTTTGCAAGTGAACCAGAATCAGGCCCCAATTCGGATGTGTTTAACAACTCCCTCGGGTCCGATGCGCCGGCCCATGCGCATCGGACCGGCTGTCTGTCGGACCCCTGACTTGGCCCCCTCAGGGCATCGCATGTGAAAGGACCACATGCGACCCTGCCCGGGTGGCTTGGGGAGTGGTCGGATGGCCATACACTGCTGCGATACATCGCAGTAGTGTATGGCCAGCTTAGCTCCATGGCCACTTGTGGATCATGAAGTATGAACAAGTCGGTTTAAAAAAAAAACTTTTATGACTTGTCAACATTTTAAGAATTAAGAACATTGTCAGCATTTTGACCATGTCGGTAACAATGATGGCATTTGAAAATGTCGGTATTTTGACCGTCGGTAAATTGACTGCATCCTGTGCAAACGATCCAATATTGCTAATCAGAATCACTTTATTGGCCATGTATTCTCTCGTATACTTGGAATTTTTCGTGGATACAGTGCAGCTTCAAGCATGGTACAAGAGGGATAACAGGACATACATACATTGCATCAGTTGCGCATACAAATGACAATTCACATGTTATGATTTGCACGGTCAGACAGAGCAGTCAGGTGGTTAGATTAGCGGTATCCTACAGTACATTGTTCAGTAGCTGAATAGCTGTCGGGAAGAAGCTTTTTGCGGTTCTAGATGACTTGGCAGGGATGGACCTGAAGCATCTACCTGATGGGAGAATATCAAACAAGTTATGGCCAGGGTGGAGTTTGTCCGCCACGATCTTCCCAGCGCGCTTTTTGACCCTGCTTAAGTATTGTTCCCTTACAGGGGGAGGTGCATCCTAATAATCGGTACTTGTGTAGTTTCATGGCGCCACCGCGCGCACACTCTGTTTCAGAAACTTGGCAGACTGCCAGAGGCTCGCGTGCCGCTCTAGCTATAATGTAACGTGATGTAGCGTAGCGCTGCGCGTGCCACTCTAGCTGAAATGTAATAAAGTGTACCGTGTAAAAAAGAGACAAACGGGGCTTCTAAATAGCACACCCCGGCACACCGCTACCACAGGGGTGCCGAAAATGTTGTCTTTACTGTCTCAGGTGTGTGAGTGTGCAGGTGTGTGAGTGTGCAGGTGTGAATGTGTTCCTGAATCAGCACCACAATCCACGCCCACCCGAAGCGTGGCGAGCGCAGCGAGCCCGCGAGGGGCGGCGGTATGCGTCCTACGACCTTTTCATACCCCCACTATCCACGTCGGCGTGGAGTTGAGAATAGAAAGTGTGGCGAGCGCGAAGCGTGGCGAGGGGATGCGGATACCTTCACAGCTATCCGCGTCCCCTCGCGGGCTTCACAGGTGTCAGCGTCCGCTCGCCACGCTTCAGGCTCGCCACACTTTGTATTCTCAACCCTACACCGACGTGGATAGTGGGGGTATGAAAAGGTCGTAGGACGCGTACCGCCGCCGCTCGCCACGCTTCGGGTGGTCGTGGATAGTGGGATTTACAAGGTCCACAGCTGTGGCGTCCACTAGTGGCACTGAGGGCGGGTTTCAATAGTGTTCCCCTAGGCCCCCCTAAATTTAGATGCTTTTGCGTCTAAATTTAGATGTACCCCTACACCCTACTAAATCCAGACGCTTTTGCTTCTGGATTTAGATGCCCCAACACCTTAGCGGCTTGCAAGGCACCAGGATTCAGACGCTTTAGCGTCTAAATCCAGACTTCCCCGCTTCTTAGCGGCTAGCAGGGACTCTAGATTCAGACTCTAGAGCGGTGTGCCGGGGTGTGTAGTTTAGAAGCCCCGGCACGTCATCGGTGTGCGGGGTTGTCCACTTTAACTTGCGCCCCCCCCCCCGTTGTCAGCGGTGCCCAGGCGCTGCCTATTTCACTGTGGAACTACAAGTACCACAGTGACCTGTCAGCGCTTGGGCATGCTGCTGGCCGGCCGCTACGCTGTTAACGTAGAGCTAGAGTGGCACGAGCACAGTCAGACAGCGCTAGAGCGGCACGCGCACTGTTAAACAGAGACTCTGGCAGTCTGCCAAGTTTCTGTTACAGAGTGTGCGCGCGGTGGCGCCGTGAAACTACACAAGTACCCAATAATCTACTCTGCTGTCCTCACCACTCTTTGCAGGCTTCGTTTGTCAGATTCATTGGCCCCTCCATACCAGATTGTAATAGAGGAGCATTGAACGGACTCCACGATAGCAGTGTAATGATTTCCCTTGGACTGTCCAGAGCATCTGGACAAACAATATACAGGTTGAGTATCCCTTATCCAAAATGCTCGGGACCAGGAGAATTTTGGATAACGGATTATTCCGTATTTCGGAATATTTTAATATTTCAATGATGTATCTTGAGGTATCTTGCATTTATATTGTACATATACATCAAGCACATGAAATAAACACAAATATATTTTATTTGTGCATAAAACAAGGTTTCAAAACATGAAACAAAGTTTGTGTACAATCTCAGGCACTGAATTTAAATGCCGAGTAATCATTGTCTTGCACATATATAGTGCCAGTTACATATCATTCCCTCAGTAGTGCTGTTACAGATGTCCCCAGTAAGTTTATAACAAAAAAAAAATGTTTTTTTGTTCACTTTCTGGAATGTACGGTTTTCGGAATAATTCGGATATGGGATACTCAACCTGTATCTTATAGTACATACACATGAACCATTATCGTTCAGCGGCTATATCCAGGAGTATAGCTATTGATAATGATTTAAGCTACAAACATACAAAGTAATATTTGAAATGATATAACTTCTTTCGTCCCCTCAGAGCTTTATCGTTTTTAATGTCACTTAGTGTGTACGCTCAATATCGTTAACGATGCGTACTCTCACAGATTATTAACCCCCCTGTCCCATCCCAATCTGGACTGCATGTTTAGCGGGGACCCAAAAACATCACTGAATGATATCATTAACAATATTGTTCTATGTGTATGCACTATAGACGGTTGCCGTGGAAATAATTGACGATATCGATAGTTTGAACGATATCATTTAGAAGGGCCAAAATGAGCCATATCGTTCATTATATTGCTCAAGTGTGTACACACCTCAGACTCACAATTGTACCACGCAGAACATTCTACTTTGCACAAGAAAGGATACAGCCCCCAGAAGAAGGACGCCGCTCTGTGAATATCTAGAAATGCACAGGCTGAGCGCACTGTAATCCCCCCATACTGTGCTATTCATCGGTTATTTCCTTGTATTCTCAGCGAAACAGAATCTGATCCAAGCGTAGAATTCGTTTGGTCTTTTATCTATGTTCCATGTTTAGGAAATGTTAGATGTTTTGACTGACCTGTTTTTACAAAAGGAAGGGAGGAACTTCAAACAACGCCTGTAAGAGGGTCATGAGGACAGCCCGGGACTGTACGAGAGCACTAGACAGGCAGGAGCCAAGGATGGGATCTCAGAGGGCTCTTGAGCTCTGTACAGCTCACTTGTGTAGGACAAAGAGCACGCTGCCCCAGACATGGACAGTCTGTGCCAGGCTATGAAGGACCACAGGAATTACATATCTGAAGAGCAGATCATTGTTTTTTTTTTTTAAACCTGCTACTGGGTTCATCACGATTTCACAACAGACATTTGCAGAGTCAAAATACAATATGCCGACATTCATTATCCCGAAATAGAAGTGCGGACAGGGTTAAAATGCCGCCGTTTTCAAATGTCAACATGTAAATATAGTAAATTTTTTTGTGGGGGGTGTCTACGTCGGCATGGACACTTATAGGTGTACCGTATCGCCCATTATTATAATCTAACTTTATGCCCACTCTGATCGTGAAGTAAAACAAATCGGTTTCAAAGAAAGAAATCATGAAAATGTCCACTAGTTGGGAGAGCCGGTACTCACCGCTGCCCTTCCAAGCAGCCGGCGATCCCTACATAGGCAGGTATTCAATACCATAATTCACCCTGTGCAGTGAATCCTGTTTTGGATTCGTTGCACAATCGCCGGGTTCCGGAGGGCTGGTGCATTCAATGCCAGCCTCCCTCACCCCTATTCAATGCCTCAGGGTCTCGCTGCCCTGGCAGTGCATTTTAACCCCCCCGGCGAATGCTGCAGGGAGCCGGGGGATGGCGGCAGGCAGGGCGATGGAAGCCTCCCTGCCTGCGCCGGACACCGTGGGGGTGAATGAGGGCTGACACAGGGAGAGTTGACATTTCTTCATGCTGGAAAACTGCCAAACTGTCACTCAGATATTACCAGGTGTTTGTTCCAACCAGCCCAATCTGACAATCGATCTGTAGATGTATGGCCAGCTTTACATAGGGAATCTGTAACCCAATTACAATGTTTGTACCAATTTATCACTTTGTGGAGAGAACCGCATCTCAGATTGTGCCAGATTTTTCCCTTTTTTAATTTCATTGTCTTTGTAAAATTACCTTCAAATTGTTCCATATGCTCTAGAAGAACGGTCTGTAATAAAGGACTAAACCATTCTGTACCTGAACAATGCATATGATTGAAACACGCATTTACCAAAACCATCTGCTCGCCAATAATATCTTATTAACAGGCCCATAGACATCTAACGAGCAGGGGAGAGGATTCCACAACGCACTGATCATACAGCTGCTAATTATCAGAGCCCAGCGATCAGATATACGCCCCCCCCCCCCCCCCCCGGAGTAAAATCCTGCCCTGTGCAAGCCTGCAAATTACCTAGGAAGGCTTGCGCTAATGCCACAGGCCTGCCAACAATTGCAAATCCATTCACAAGCCTCTCAACATCTAATGATTTTCCAGTGTGTGCGTAGCCCAGAACTCACTTGGCGGCTGCAATAGAAATAGGGCCGGCTGATCGGGACCGGTGTCTTCTCCTCAAACGCCTGGGCAGTGGGCACCCCTCAGTTTTCCAGACACTCCCAAAAACATCCGGTTTCCACCCCTCAAACGCTGGATTCCTGTCAATCACCTTGTAAATGACCAGCGATTAAAGAAAGTAGAAGGCTTTTGTGGCAGAACTGACCTGCGCACACGTACTACAGTCTGTACGCGTGCAAAGTTAATCAATAATAACGCGTTCAGCTTATTCTCAGCCGTGCAAACAGGTCTGAATTAGGCCCAGCCTCCGCCCAGAAACTGTAAAAACATTCATACATACAGGTCAAGTTTTATCTTTGGTATTAATGTCTATTACCCACGGCCTTAGACAATGAGAAATATCTGTCAATGTAGAAGGATTAGGGAGCACACAAATATCCTATTAACTTTAGACTCCGGTCTCTGGGCTCGGCAAAAGGAAGTTCTTTAATACACGGCATGAAATGAAAGGCCAAATGAAAACCATAAACAACAAAAGTATTAGGGCATGATATTTGCTCTGTAATTATCCTGCAAGGGAAGAGATACTGCATCGAGATATATTGGTCCACGGGGATTGTTAATTTCTAGGAAACACCAATACAATAAATGCTAACATTTAATCCATCACTAAAAGTGAAATTATATTACAATCTTGAAGACCAATCGTTTCCTGCAAACTTTTCTCGACTCAGTTTCTTGTCTGAGCATTGGGGTAAATGGACTTTTTTTGGCTGATACATCGATATATAGCATAAATTGCATGATCATTGTATATCTTATGCCCAGAATCAGTCCAAATAAGACCGGCATGATCGCAATCATCACCACCACCTGTGTAAGCCAATCTGAAAACATAGATGACTGGTAGTCAGAATACATAAGGATGGACAACAAAGGAGAGAAGTCCTCCAGGGTTCAGGTGAGTATCCAGACCTTCTCTCCCTCACGCGGCAGCCTAAGCCCCCTTCTTAGTACCTAACACTACCCCAAGGCCTAATATGTTGGGGGGGGGGGGAAAGAGTGGTTGATGGGTACAACGGCCTACTGCTGTGTAAGCAGAGGTATGTCGTCAATGTCTAAGAGCTACAAAGAAGTCAGGGATCCTCATTGTAAGACCCATATTTTATGGCTGCTGAGGCAGATGACATGCCCACATCTTGAGTGTCAGAAGCCGTCCGATGATGGGAGAGAGGACAAATGTGTACGTTTTATACTTTTAGTCATCCCACATTATTTTATCATTTAAAAAAAACAATTGATTTAGCTACAGCATGTAAACAAGGCACCCAATTCACATGCGGTCACACTTCAGCTATTATCAGTAGGCCTGGAATGGGCCATATCACCTTTGTGATGCCACTCATAGCACAGAATCAGCTGCAGAATGATTGTTTGGGGGAAGGTAATGGGGAATGTTTGCTAAAACGCAGACATGTTGTGGAAGATTGAGCAGTACGTCAGCGTGTAACTAACCACGTGCGCATTAAACATGACAGCAGCGTTGCAGCTTCCGCAGCTATTCTACGTAGAAGCACTCGGAGAGTCAGTGTTCCAGACCTTTGCATGCTGCGGTGGCGAGCGTCCCTATTCACTTTTAAGTGGCTGCTACATTTGCATTGATTCACAATTCCATCACTGAAAAGGATTAGCACTGTGTCATTATTGCAAACGCACCTGAATCAGACCCATTACAAGCAAGCCTAAACAGACTGATTTATCTACACATTCAGTTGGTGTATTGGTCCTACTGGTCTATGTCCCTCGCTTTATAGTTGTATAGTATGAAACGTATCACATTCAGGACAATATTTCCGACAGGGGAATTAGCAGCCACTGCCTATTGAATGGTGCCGTTTCCGGCAGCATTGAAGGTGGATTTCGACAAACGTGTAAACTGAAGTTGTGTTCCACTATATGGCACGAAGGTCTCGAAACTCCAAATGCGACAAAACAGATTTGACTTTAAAACAAGTTGTTTTGTCTGAAACGACCGTTTATCAGATTCCACAAGACTTCTGAAGGTGTCTAGTATCCAGCACAAGACATTGATCATTTAAGTCTTGTATGTTGTGAGGTGGGGCCTCCATGGCTCAGCACAGAGATGCTCGATCAGATCGAGATCTGGGGAATTTAGAGGCCAAATCACCATCTTGGACTTTCCACATTCCTCAAACTATTCCCAAACCTTGTTCACAGTGTGGCCACACTGGAGGTGCAATTGCCATCAGGGAATACGGTTGTCAAAGGAAGGCCCTTGGCCCGCAGCAGTGTTTAGTGAGGTGGCAAAGGAACATCCACATGGAGTCAAAGTTTCTCAGCAGACCACATTGTCTCCTTCCCACGTAAAGGACACAGCTGGCCATCTACTTCATTTAAAAGAACATGAGTCATCAGACCAGGCCACCTTCTTCTATTGCTTTACGGTCCAGCCCGTCACATTCCCATTGTAAGTACTTTCAGTAGTGGACAGGAGTCTGCCTGAGCCCTATACTATAGTAGCTCTTCTGTGAGATCAGAAGATAAGAGATAACCTTGACTCCCATCTCAAACTGAATACACAGTATATACATGGACACGAACTGTAATGATCCCAGAGGTTATGCCCAGTGTCAGGGATTCTTAAATACCTGTTCCTCAAGTACTACAAACAGGTCAAGTTTTGTAGATAGCAATTTAATCCAATTTGCTGGGTCAGTTTTAACTCACCTGATCCCACATGAAAACCCTCTCGGAAAAGATTAGCGTTGAGGCTGAGGGCAACTGCTCTCCACGGTCAAATAATTCTGAAGACGTCATTTAACAACATTAGTAGTTTCACATTTAAAGCTCCATACTCGTGTAACATTATATGTCAGGAAAAGTAACCAATGATCTGTCGTCACTACTGCAAAACGTGTTTAACAGCAAAACACGTGTCCCCAATTGCAGTGCGACCTTATGAGAGTACACACCCATCCACTCCGTGCATTATGGGAGAAAGGTGTGAATACCCTAAGGGTAGATGCTAAATTGTAGTGGGCTAAAGGTCCTTCAACACCCAGGGTGCGGGGCTTGCTTCTTCACTATCCACACCACCACTGGTTGCCTTTAGTAACCAGGTGGCGTGCGGAGCATGCCCGCGAGGGTCCGTTTGGGACCCTTCTTCCGACCTTGCTCCTCCTCCTCTCTCCACCCCCCTCTCCTCCCCTGTAACGTCAGGAGGTCCTTTAGTCCACTACAATTTAGACCTAACCGTACCTTAAGTGGAAGCTTAAAAAAGTGGCATCTTTAGGTCCTGGGTTTTTCCCTCCTTAGATTAGCTTTTAAAATTTACACCTGAATCTTATTTTCTCAGGCCAATATCACTCATCATTTTTTCATTCACTCCTGCCTCACACATTTCTTGGTACCCTCTACTCAGTTACTTTCTCCTTGTACCCTGCAATGTAGGGATATGGGTCGACAGAAGGTCAACAGGTTGATATAAAAAAAACCTGTCAACATGAGTGTTTCACCTTTTGTGGTGTCTAGGCCACTTCACTCGCCTTGTTTGGGGCCCAATGCCTCACATCCTCCCTCTATGTCCACTTGGATAATAAAGAGCATGAAAATAGTCTTGTGAAAAATTTGTGTGAACCTTTTGACCATGTGTGGTCAATCTATTGATTATTAACCTTATTACGGGTCAACTACATCCCCAAATGTAGAAAACCAACACATTAATCCACCATTCTAGGGTGATTGCTGGGAGTTCTTACTACCACCACCGCAGATGAGTGACAGGAGAAGCCTCTATAGGCCACATTCCTGCACCAAGAACCAACCTGGTCACTGCACAAGCAATCACAAAGCAGAGCTATGAGGTTGAGAACGAGGTTTGGTCAGTCACTAAATTGGGTGCTACTGGGCACTTGTAGGACCAGCACAGATTGATCTCCTAGGACCATATAGTCTTATTTGTGGTCAATGTAATAGACAACCACCAACACTCTTCTTGTCTACCATAAACGGTGTACACAGACAGAAACCCAAATAACTGACCCTAAGGATAATCCGTAATCAATTAACTTCTTTTCAGTTGCTGAGCCATTCCCAACCAGGGAATGGCTTTATTCATTTCTGAAACAGTTAATGTCATCTCAAAGCTAATTAGCTGCCATGGCACACGCCACCACGTTAATGGCATTAAACATCTACCCCACTCTTGCTATTAAGGATTACCGGGCATATAAAGACCGTTCACCTCTGTGTCCCAGTGAAATTATCTTTGCTGAACTTAAACTCGTTAGTGAGTTTTCTTAATTCTTCACCATAATTTGCACTGAAGTAAAACCCTATAAAGGCTTATGCAGAATGCAAAAAACCAGCTCCTTTGATATCGAATAAATAAAACACGCAACTGTAGAACATGGGTTAGTTTTATTAGCCGAACACCAGATTTGAAAGGATTGCATCTATGGATGTAAAAAGTTTCACAAGTACCTACAAG
Source organism: Crinia signifera (assembly GCF_055691185.1). Classification (NCBI taxonomy): domain Eukaryota; kingdom Metazoa; phylum Chordata; class Amphibia; order Anura; family Myobatrachidae; genus Crinia; species Crinia signifera. The sequence goes on from NC_139221.1 coordinate 319,443,095, forward strand.
CAACCTACTAGGCAGTAACATGTATTATAGCAAGCAGATAGTGGAAGCAGTAACAGCCAGCACTAAGCTGAAGCCAACACTCCAGAGAACGACAAGATGAATGTTAACCTGGAAATAGATGCAGTTCCATTCAAAGTCAGCCAAGAGTCCTCCAGATGGATCTCACAAATCAGTTAGGGTAAGCACCCCCCACCCAGCCACATTATATTACAGCTGAGTGTAGGATGTTTACATAAACTAACATTGAGGGGCTGGAGAAACCAAGGTACAGGTTAGGTGAGGCTAGGCTACATCCTGGTCAAGTGCACACAGATCTGCCAGGACAGGTAGCTGCAAACAGGAAACCGAGAAGCGGGATGGTGGTGATCACATAGGAAATGGTCCATATATCAGATAACCATTAAAAAAAAAAGGTGCCTACACATGGCGAGATTTTGGCTATGTACGATTTGGAATATACAATTTCCCCAAATACCAACTATACCCATGGTGCAACTGTGGCTATGTAAGCTATTGGCTAGAACAGAAAACCATAATTAAAATGTACCAGTCGGCAGTGTGCACCCACCTCTAACAGCAAGCGTCACTGGCCCTACCACCATTTATGCATGTAGCAACCAAACACTGCATTGTTACACACTTGAACGCCATCATCCACTCATTAGTCATCTCACGGCTTGACTACTGCAATGTTCTCCTCACTGGCCTCGCTCAATCCCAACTAGCTCCTCTCCAATCTGTCCTCAATGCTGCAGCCAGGCTTATCTTCCTCTCCCGCCGCTCTAATTATGCCACTCCCCTTCAACAAAATCTGCACTGGCTTCCATTCCCCTACAGAATCCTCTTCAAACACCTCACACTCACATACAGGGCCATCTCTAATTCCATTGCTCCATATATCTCTAACCTCATCTCCATTCATACACCCTCCCGCCCTCTACAGTCGGCTGATGACTGTCGTCTCTTCTCCCCCCTGATCACTGCTTCCGACGCTAGAGTACAGGACTTTGCCCGTGCTGCACCCCTTCAGTGGAACGCACTCCATCGCTCCATTAGACTCTCCTTGCAAAGCTTCAAACGTGCACTGAAAACTCACCTATTCACCAAAGCATACCCTTCCACTGCATAAACCAGCTGGTTCTCCGACCCCTTGCCTGTTTCCTGTTTACATCCTGCTATCTAACCACCACCCCCTCGCGTGCACCTCTTGTAATCTGTCGGTCTCCCCTTCCTACTAGATTGTAAGCTCCTCCGAGCAGGACCCTCTTCCCTCCTGTTGTCAAAGCCCTCTTCTCTTCACATGTCACTCACAGCTCTCCTATACTCAGTGACCATCTTCATACTCATCTCCATCATTGGCCTCAAGCCTCTAGTTGTATGTTGATTGGGTCCTCACTACTTACATTTAAGCTGTAATGTGTATTGATCTGTGGTGCTCTTTATTTGTACTGTATTTTTGTTATTTATTCAATGTTATGCCGAGTTTTGTCTCCCTGTATTGTTCCTTTGTACGGCGCTGCGAAACACTTGTGGCGCCTTATAAATAAAATAATAATAATAATAATAATAATAATAATAATAATAATAATAATAATAATAATAATAATAATGCTGTAGTGCAGTGGTAGCCAACCCTAGCCCTCGAGAGCTACCAACAGTTCACATTTTCCAGACAACGTTGCTGCTGCACTCATTAGTCACTGACACATTTTAAAAGATACACAGATGGAGCTAATTAGCTCACTTGTGATTCTGTGAGGAGACCTGCAAAACATGCACTGTTGGTAGCTCTCGAGGACTAGGGTTGGCTACCCCAGCTGTAGTGCAATGAATGGCTGACACACATCACTATGTACAAAATGCACAATATTCTAAAATTTCTATACAGTCTAAGTCAAATAGGGCCAAGCTTGAGAGGCGCACACAATATCTGCCATCAGTAGTTCGAGATTTAGCAATCAAGCAACATCATTTCAACTGGGAAGGGCATGCTGGGACATGTAGTTTTTGCAACAGCTCCAGCAGAATTAGCTTTGTACAGCATAAAGGGTTTTCATAAAGCATAGTGAGGCAGATGTATTAAGCCTGAACAAGAGATAAATGCAAGGTTGATAAGGAGAGATAAAGTCCAGCCAATCAGCTTCTTACTAACTTTTTTCAAACACAGCCTGTAACATGGCAGTTAGCAGGTGATTGGCCGGACGTTTGTCTCTCCTTATCACCCTTGCATTTATCTCGTTAAGGCTTAATACATCTGCCCATTGGGCCACAACCATTTGGTGCATCAACAACAGGCCCCTGCCCCATTACTACTTACACAGCAAACCATACGTTGCAAGTTGCAGTCGTTGAGAGAACCTTCGACTATTACAGCCGGTAGCAGCAAACATCAGACTGAAAGCTCACATTAGCCTCAAAGCATCCAGTCGGGGATGTTTACAGCAACAGACTACAAATCCTGACTGCCGCGGGACTCCACCTTAAAATAAGAAAAAAAAAAGTTAATTTATAGACCAGTAAACTAAACCGTGCACAATGCAAACGCGGTTACACATTTCATTCATTTGATCCTTTTTTTTTTTTATTCCAAGACATAAAAACGAGATCTGCAATAAATACACGTGAGAAGGCGGCATCCGGAAGGTTCGTTACAAATCACCTACATGACTGCCAACTACTCACGTGTAAAGTCTTCAGATGACGAGCGTGTTACCAAGGAAACAAAACATCATGAGCAATGCTACACGACTGTACAGGTGGCTTCCAGGAGTTAGAGATGGATAGATATACAGTAAGGAGCATAGAGTCTAGAACGGAGCCATAATACACTGGTGCCTCACAGAACGTCCGTCCTTATTCTCTATGCAGCCGGATCAAGTTTGGAGTTTCTACAAAGCAAGGCAAAATGAGAAGTGGGAAGGCAGGTCTAAAGGGTGCCCATACACTGTGCATTGTGCCCATGCGATGGGTGCTCCTGCGCACATCGCAACACACAAAAAGATTTAGCAGTCCGTACTTTTTGGACTGGATTGCTTCTTGTCCAAGAAACAGGCTGCTGTTGCACATTGCTCCGTGTATTGCAAAGATTTGATTCAGAGAAACCAGCAGTACAGAAGGCAACTGTCAATTTATCCAGGCTAGAATGCTAGAGAAAAATGATTATAGCCAGTATTTCTGGTTGGTTTAAACAGCAGCGATATGCATTAAAAAATAAAATAAAGAGCACCCTACAATTCCAGTAATTTTTTTTTTTTTTTTTTTAAAGCAAATCTGCAAGTCATAAAGACACTTGGTGCACTCAAAACACCCCAATATTCCGGTCACACTTTCACCCCAAAAACTAAATGCCATTAATCAAATCTTGGCATTTCACTTAAAAAATTGGTATTTTCCCCAACTTTTCACCAGCTCAGAGGTGGTGAACTGAAATACATGCAAAATTACGGTAAATCGTTTTCACAAGTTTGAGGTTTTAATTGCAAAAACAGTTTTAGGCATCCAATACCTAAATTCTGGCTTTTACTTGGCATTGGAGAGCGGGGTTGCTTTGCAGGTTCCAGCCCGATCCCACTTTCACACGAAAAAATAAAAAATATTTGCTGAAAGGGTGATTGAGGCGTGAAAGGGTCAACATGGGTTGGAATGCACAAATGGGTCTCTAACACTGCCTATTTTTCTGGGTCAAAGACCCAGGAATTAAGACCCGGGTTGACCCTTTCACACAAGAAAAAGGACCTGTGTGAACAGCAATTTACAGGCTAGAAATGTTTAATCTGATAATATGTGTGTGTATACACACACACACACACAGAGACTAGCACTCGAGGGTCTTGAAAAAAAATTCTGTATTAAAGTATGGACAAACCAACCAACGTTTCGGGGCAGCGCCCCTTTGTCAAGGTGTGACAAAGGGGCGCTGCCCCGAAACGTTGGTTGGTTTGTCCATACTTTAATACAGAAAGTTTTTCAAGACCCTCGAGTGCTAGTCTCTATCTGTTTGCCTACCATTACTACAAGACGGGCACCGGGGCGGATGACCATTAATATATATATATTAAAAAATAGGAAACCAGGTATGTCCAAACATACCCGTTCCATCAGGCTCTCAAACTCTGTCCTCAGGGCCCCACACAGTGCATGTTTTGCAGGTCTCCTCACAGAATCAAGTGAAATAATTCACTCCACCTGCGGATCTTTACAAATGTGTCTGAGTAATGAGTGCACCTGTCGGGTGACCTGGAAACTGAACTGTGTGGGGCCCCGAGGACAGTTTGAGAACCACTGCATTACATTAATCAGCTGCATATTCGGTACAAATATAAAAACACATAAGTCACATTTGCAGTGCTACAACTTCATAGTTTCTGCGAAACTCACTTTTTTTTATTATAGGCGTACATTAACTTGCTGTGCAATTAGTAAACTATGAAAGCTTATTAATGTTCTTTTCCACAAACATTTGATAGGTGGCTTTAAAGCTGTTGCCAAAAACTTTCCTGTCTGTTCCTGTTCACTTTGTCAGCAGTTAACCCCTAACTTACCAGGGGCAGGTTACAGAGGGATTACTTTTATAAGGGTGCATTTTTCCAGTAACCGGTAATCTAGCAGCCACACATAGCCGGATGCTTTAATATGTGTGATCGCACGTTACAGTGGAGATAGTGAAATAGTTAAACGCCTATTTAGTCACAGTGGATTACTGCATTGTGCAAGCTGCTTTCTGGCTTACAACCGTGCTGGTACGCTCTGCATAGTTAATGTACGTTGGGAAGGAACGCCGTAAGTTACATTATGCATACATATTAGACAAGGCATTGTAGTGGTGTAACAGTGTCAGGGAGAAGTGAAACCAGCCTTATTACACGCAGTGCAATCTGTGTCAGGGGTAAATGAGGTCAGGCCATCCTACCTGCAGCTTCTTGTTTGTGCAGTATCAGTAATGTGACCGGGCTGCCAGCAGCCTCTGCTGTACACACTAGGTATATTGTATTGCTGGGTGCACATGGCCAGGACTTCCACTCTCATGTAAGACAAGCTATGGCCAAATCAAGGCCTTACAGGTGATAACATCTCCTCCTACAGATCTGTCTTCTACAATGAAGTCTAGTGAGGACGAGAAGTTTACTGGTGTGTTTTGGGCAAGTACTGCAGGCAAGACCAGGGACATGCAAAGGGCGGGGCATTTGGGTGCTCAACTGAGGAGGGGGGTGGAATTATGGAAAGCAGCAGTTCCCATTTTCATGTATTCAAGAGTATATGCTGATGCCAAGATATAAGACCTTGATGGTCACAGTGTATATATAGCCCCTACTCAACAGAATATGCGCACAGTTGTCTGTAGGCTACACTGGAGACACCGTAAGATTAAATCTTTCCAATGTGACTGTTTTGGATGAAAATCTGGTAATTTCAGGGAGCAAATGAAAAAAAAAAAAAAAAAAAGCCTTTGGGAGCATAATCTCCCCCAAGGTCGGACATGTTTGGAGGGACAAATCAGGCCTGTTCTCCCCTGAGCTCCTTCCGACCATTTTTTCACATGCAATAAAGGAGCATGTAAAAAGAACTCAGGGGGAGCTCAAGGGGAATCTGATTTGCCACTGATTATCTGATTCTGAGACAGATCATGTTTGATGCATGTATGATCTACTGGATCCAACCAGATACTCACAGGAATATCCGATCACATGTCAAAAAGCTTCAATTTGGGCCAATAGCACCCGATATATCGGCATCAGGTAAAACCAGCCCAAGTCGGACAAGTGTATGGGGCCCCTTTATAGGTGTATCCAGCTTTAGGCTGGCCGCAGACTGATTGCCCCTGCATTACCTGTGCCAAGGCCAGATAACCGGAGCAGCTCTATAGAGTACAGAGACAATCTCCACTCACCGTGACGTTATCTGAACTTGGTCACTTTCAGGCTGGGAATGATTGCCATTGAGGTCCATATACTGTAACCAGGGCTTTGGTCAGCTCAGTGTGTAGCCAAGCTGATAGCTGACTGTCCGGTACAGAAAAGACCCTTCCTATCCCCAACTCAACAATTAGCTGTAATCTAGAACCACCACATTACACCAGCCCAGGATCACATTTGAACATAGATTTCCCCCTCTGGAACGGGTTTACCATCAGCTTCCACAAATCACTCCCAGCAATTACAGCTCACAGGCAGTGTTGCGACATGCTGCGTTACACGGTGTTAGAGCCAAGGTATTTCACTATAGGAGCAGCTGTGCCTGGGAGTTGTAATTGCTGGGAGTAGGAATGGCTCCCAGTACCTGCATTGCAGAAGCAATAAACAAGACGTCATCTATGTTACTTCATTTGAGTAGGATAATGTATTGGATAATTACATGCTGGAAAGTATTAGGTATGAGGCCATGTTTCTCTTCTTACTGCATGGCTTATCACAAATAGCTGCCGCCTTACTCTAGGGCTAGATTTCGACAAGCCGACTTTATACGAGAATGTTTTGAGCTACTTACCGTGAGCCCGGGGTTTTATGCCATGTCTGCTGGTCTCACCTCACATCAATTGCCCCTTTTCAAAAAGGTCAGTACCGCCCCTCCTTGTGGACCTTCCCATACAGGTCATGGTAGGGGAGGTATCAACACTGGTGTCAGCTCCACCAAGTCAACAGGAGAACATCACAGCACTGGACTGTTACAGGCATGCTATCACAGTGGTCAGCATTGCCATCTCACATCGGTTTCATGATGTCCATACCACTGTGTCCGAAGCTTGCGATCTCTCCCCATAGTCACATGAATTCCATCCAGCTTCCTTCTATAGTCTAAGACATAGAAATATTTTAATTGGACGATGACAAAAAGGTAACCCCAGGGTGGAGGGGGGAGAGAGATCATATACTGGAAATGGGGAACAAAAATATGAGAAAGTAATAAACTTATGGTACCGTTAGCATCCTGTAGCCCTACTAGAACCAGGAAGTCTTGGTCTTCTACATCCCAAAGGATGGAGTTTAGACCCCATGCAAAAAGGTTTTGGTTCTAGGAGCCGTTTGACCCTTGTGATAATTGAAGTAGAATCACTACAGGAAAAGTCTGTTCTCTTCTGGGAAGCAGGAACTACAGACGTCATTTCTGTTTGCCGCAGATGCAATATGCTTTTGGCTCAAAGTCCTCATCACGAATGGTTTGCCCATCAGAAACCCATCTGCGCCGGTAAGTAGTTGAAATGCCCATCCACTACTATAAAGGTTTCTCCAACTCATAGGTGGCTGCACCGCATACGATACATCGCATGCAATCATTTCACAAACTATATAAATGTTGCCAGTCCTGGCTGCGGGAATCGATGGAGCCTTTGTGCTGCAGATCTAATCATACTCCGATCTACACATCAGATCGGAGTCAGAGACAAAACCTGATATCACACGATTTCTTAGCCCGATCTGTTGAAAATCGGATGAAAAGGGCCCAAATCGTACTAGTGGATGTGCACATTTAGGCTGGATTTACAGTCCATGAACTCAGGCATATGGATCAATAAGCCACCCCTGTGGAGGATATACCTTTATCTGCAGGTCTAGTTTGCCAACTTAGTGCGAGTATAAATACAATCTACATCCAAAAACTAATTGTTCCGGGGACTAAAGCCATGGGTCTGTAGGTCCGCATAGATTAAGCTGGCCATACATTTACAGGTTTATTGTCCGATCTGGCTGGTTGGAACAAAACCTGGTAAGAACATATGAATTACAGTGTCCGTTTCCCAGCAACTTGAAGCAAATGGTCAATGGTCTTCTGCTCCGATCCATTACCAGGTTTTTGTTCCAGCCAGCCAGATAAATCTGTAGATGTTTGGCCAGCTTCAGATGACATGTGGTTCCAGCTTAGCCTGCCCGGCTCAAAAGCAATCTAAGAGATTGTTTCTGCAGGTAAGGCAACCCCCAGGCTCCGGTCCATGTATCGCATCTGCTGTAATTCACCGGAAATTTGGGCTTGTTTCCAGTGATTAATCGCCACAATCGAAGGAAAATAGATCAAATTTGCAGAGTATGGGGGGCCATCCAAATCCAAGAAATTGCATGTTTTTGCTCCCTTTATCCGTCTGTAGGACCAACCCTCCACCCTCTAATGCTACAGTAGTGTTTGTCAACAACCAAGCTTCTGCAGGAGCCACTTAACGAAAGAAGGTTCTCCATTCTCCAACACTGGACTGCAAGGTCACCTTACAGAAGTGTCCTCAAACATACTTGCTGCAGGTGTACCAAAAAGCTGGTCTGGCCTTTTTTTTTTTTTTTTGCCAATGCTTTTATCACAGTGCGACTCGGTCACCCAAGAACATTAACGTGATATAAGACACTAGTACACCGAAGTGCGACTGAGTATCCAAACCTACATGAAAGCCTGCAAGGCCTCAGCTTCCCCTCCCCACCCACTCCAAATACAAGTTCTTCATGTATACACTATGTATATTTCATATACAAGCTCAGAGCTACAAGCGACACCCACTGCTGGAGCTGTACAGGACACGACTGCTCGATCACGCCAGGCATCTCACGCCACATGGCGTTTTTAGCCAAGATGTAACAGGAAACCTCTGTATGTACAATAAACATACTGCACTGATTTCAACATAAAGGTCGTCTAGGATATTCTTTGTGTAGATCTATTATTTCGGGGTTATATGTCAGGGTCTCACTGTACACTTCCTCCCCACCAGAGAAGCCGCCACATGAATCTGTAGAACCTTCTGGGATAGCTGCGGGTACAACATTAATCTAGGTTATGTATATGGTGCCACAAGGGCTTCCGCAGCAACAGAACACAAACTAAAGAGCAAAAACAAAGCAATTTACAGTTTGACAGTGAGACGAGAATACAGTAAATAGACAGTTGCGTCATGGGATAGGACACAAGTAATTATTAGAGTGGCAGAGACCTAGGATTAGGTGCAGTTACAAGTAGTATGGAGGACAAAATAGTCTAGATCGGCCAAATCATGTGTTTTATGTCCCCATCGGGTCCGATGAGCGGTCCCATGCATATCGGATCTGAGTTGGAGGTTGGACCTGCTGCCTGTTCAATCTCTGACTGCGAGGGGGCATACACTGCTGCAATACATCACAGTAGTGTATAGGCCCCTTAAAGGCCCTCATACACAGCTGTGATTTGGTCTATTGGATTATTCCAACGAATCAGGCTCATATATCGGACCAAACCACGTGACATACCATCTGACCCGAAGCACAGTCCCAGGGCGGGCAGCTGCAGCAGAGTTTAAAAACTTTCTGTAGCAAGCACGTGCAAGGGTCGGCAGCAGCAGAATTTAAACTAAATACATTTTTGAAGACTGCCTGACAGAGCACTCCCAGCCAATCAACAGCCGGACAGTCTTTTTTTAAATTATGCTGCCCTCCTGTAGCTCTCCAATGAAATGGGCCCCTTTAGGCTGATATGGGAGCATTGGATTTACAGTCCATGAACTCAGGCATATGGGTCAATAAGCCACCACTGGGGGATATAAAACCTGGACTGTAATGATAAAGTTGTAAACCTCTAATCTAGACTTAAGTTGGCCATACACTGTGGCAGCGATGTCTCACAGCAGTGTATCTCCACCCAATCCCGTTCAAGCCTCCCGGATACCCTGTATCGCATGCAGTGTTTTCACAGGCAATGTATCGCATGAAACCCCATTCCACACCGCTGGGAGGGGACCAAATCCAGTGTTCATATGTGCGGCACATATGATCTCTGTATACAACGCGAAAGGGGCCACACACCAGATGTCAAAACACATCCGATTTGGCCAGCCTTTAAGCTGGGTACACACAACGTCATATATAAATCAGTGGACATATCGGGCCATATACACCTCAGAATGACCCAATGAAAGACATCACATGTGAACTAGTCATTTGCAGACACGAGGTCTCATGCGATATCTCCCAGTTACCAGGCGAGCGCGGCTGACACTAAGTGACCACACACAAGCGCGCATTCCGAATTAATCAGGAAACTACAGACAGATTATAGCCAAGTGTGTTCCTGGCTAAAGAGGAGCCTTAAAAGGTCTGCTACATTACAATGGCTTCTCCCCTTGGAAAAGTCACATGCAATGCCCCCTTGAGCTGCCGGGGACTTTGCCGGGTGGCAGGATCGCATGTGATGTGTCATGTGATCTCAGCCAAGCCTGCCCAGCTCATAAGTAATTCCGCAGATTGCTTCTCCAGCCAATGCGATTCAGATGCTCCAGTGCAATGCGCACGGGACCGCACATCGAGTCGGCCCTCCCTGTAATTCACCTGAAAAGTGGGCTCTTTTCCTGAGATTAATCGCTGCAATCATAGGAAAAGACGAAATTGTAGGTGAATTGCATAGCGTATGGGAGCCTTTACTTTGTATACATGGGGTGTCACACACCCCATCTTTACTCAAAAGTTTTAACCCATGTCAAGGCCACCAAAATAACAAATAGAAACATTGTGGCCAATATATTTCAGCTCAGTGATGCAAATATCTAATCAACCAGTCCTGCCATTAACAAAATGGATAAAGCCATTCAGAAACGGTCATGTGGTCAGACCAAACAGGAAATAAATATGGTGTGCCAGACAGCCTAAAGGCCCATACACACTGGGTGATTTTGAACTGAAAGCAGAGACTTACAAACAAACAAAATATATATAATAATAATAATAATAATAATTCAGTGTGTATGCAAGGAGAGATTTTCAGCCCAGTGATTTTCCTCATCATCGCTGTCCATACACACTGGGTAAAAAATGCCAAGTTTGGTTGCCTGGTGAAATAGTTTGTGTTTCAAAAACTGCTGATATTCTGGTATTGCTCCCAGCCCCACTAGTTTACAAGGAAGAGCAAAGTAAATAATTACATACATTGTGCAAACATGCCTTGGTAATTAGCAGGGTTATAGGAAAAACAGCCATGCACTATAACAGAAGAGAATCTCCGAGCCCACAGCATGTTGAATCTTGGGAGGTTTTGGACCCTGATTTGGCCTATTGCTGCAGTATGTTTGCAGTCACTACCATGTCAGATTGATTACATTATCTGCTCACCTTTTGTTAAAAAGGTTCCCCCCCACATAACTGACAGCTCCTGGGATATTTGAGCAACACTCACAGAAAACTTTAGAAACCTTCGTGTGCTCTTCCGACAGCAGCTATCAACTCGCTTCTGCCATTTGGCATGCTAGTACTTTTTCAAGCTGTTCCCAGTACATCAGGTGTATATTGGCAGGATCAGTGCAAAAGTATTGGGTACCCAGCAACGAAACAATTGCATATCACCCGGTCTTAGTTTACAACCCATTATGTGCACCGAACTATAGTTGAATTTCCCCCAGTGATACTAAAGCCACTTTTTTGCACACTGCTCAGAAACAGCCGAACCCTTTGACCATAGAGCTACTGCTAGTGAGCAGGTACACCTATTGAAGAAGCTAGAAAAACACAAGTGCATGTTCCTTCACATACCTCACAACACTCAATCAAGAAAGGCAAACAGACCAGAAGCTTGCATAACAAAACTTCTAATTTCACGCATTCTAATCCCGACACTTGCATACCCGAACGCACCACCTAGCAACAGAAGTACCTAAAGCACACAGAGAGACAATATAGACATACAAGAAGTACCTTTGTTGCAAACTGTCCCTACCCTCGCTCCTTACACTCTTGTTTACACTGCTGTGGTCTGGACAGAAGCCACAGAGTAAACGTCCTTCAAAACTTGTACACGTTGAATGAAATACTAGCGTCCTTTTCCACAATGGTGATAAATTACTTAATGTCTGGTGACACCCCACAGTGTGTGTGTGTGTGTGTGTGAGATACGGAGTTAATATGCCTCTTGAAAATAGAATGCGTTTCTGCACAAACCACTTACAGAGCAAAGGGATCAAACAGCTGGCAGCAGTCCTAAGACATAGGGGGTGCTGGTACTGTATGTGCGGCACCAATGAGCACAGGGACCCTTGTCAAATGAAGTTGGGATGCTAATTAAGTATATCCAAAGTATTTAAACTTTGATAGTGAAGACAGGAGGGTAAAGACGTGATCTTTTATAAGACCTTCATATTACTTGAGTGCCATCTTCCACCCACCAGGTCTGATTGAAAGCCACAGTAACTACAACCCAAAAACATAAGTGACACTAAACCTATGTTTTGACAAGTCACATTCATTGGAATAGCCTGATACTTCACCTCTCCAATAGGTCTGTGGGGGGATTCCATGCAGCCTGACGGATGCTATTCACCGGTCCAGCGCAGCAAGCCGCATCCAAGTTCCACGTAGAGGTCATCAGGAAAACATGCACACCAAAGTCAGCCATCACTGGCATAAAACACACCACCATGGGCTAAAACATTGCAGCACCCTAAGAGGGATCAGTGCTGAACTACAGATACCAGCTTAGCATGCTAAAAACACAGAAGTACAGTAGCTAGAAGAAACCAATAAAGAGGATTAAAAATCTAAAATAAATATGTATATTTTACATAGACATGCTAGCAATATGCTGTAGGGGACAGGTAGGTGGGTACATGCCGGGTGGCCGCGTTACCTGCAGGGGAAAGCGCCTCCTCCGCCCCCAGTAGAAGTTTATGACCTTCAGAGTAGTTGAGACAACTTCCAGCAGCGAGCCAGCCGCCACCAGAACACCCCCGCCGGTGCCCGGGGCAGGGCACACCATGGGCCTCGGAGCAGCACAGAACATGGTGGGGGGCTGTCATGGAGGGGGCCCCTACTTTTCTGCAGCAGTGACCCCCCTCCACTTCCTTCTCCCGGGGGGCAGCCCCTCTCTGTGTCCTGAGCCCCACACCCCGGCCTGTGACATTACCCCTCGGTGTCCCCAACCCCCCCTTAGGCCGCCGCTCGGTACCGGAGGAGCACGGCGAGCACCGGAAGCTGCGAGGTTACAGAGTATAACCCTGCAATATACTTCCCTGCTGCGTCCCGCCCCGCCCGCCGTCAATCCTGCCAGCCTATGGCCTGCCGCCGTCCTCCCAGCCAATAGCGACAGGCCTCTCATCCACCGCCTCCAACTGAACCAATCACGCGAGGGCTAAGATGGGTTCTGACGCAGGACGTACAGCGACTAGAGGTAAACATTGTGTCCGCGATACTGCCGCCATGTTGGTGGAGCCTGCTAAGTCTCTGACACCTGAGATGATGATGTGAGGCATTGTGGGCCCCTGGGAGCTCTGGAGGTTGCAGCCAAATAGCTGCTTCTCTCAGTGACATTTGTTATTGTTTCTTATCTGATGTGATGAGAAGTAATCATGTCATATTTATGAGGAGAGAAGTGATGTGAGCAGTAAGAATGTTAAGCAAAACATATTTGCAAGACCTCACCTGTTTTCCAGGTCTGTCTGCAAATATTAAGCAGGTTTACCGGATTCTCCATTTTTATGCATGAATACAGCCCCCATAAGTATTACATGCTACCATTAGGCAGCTGCCTAGGGTGCTGGTCTGTTAGTGGCTCCACTAAGGTGGGGAAAAATAACTCCCCTATTAAAAATCCAACACCCTCTCCAACTACCGACCCCTCTCTCCTCCCTTCAACCTCCAAACTCCTTGAGCGTATTGTCTACAATCGCCTCACTGGCCTTTTTTCCTCCCACTCTCTGCTTGAACCATTCCAATCTGTCTTCCATTCTTTCCACTCCACTGAAACTGCCCTAACGAAAGTCTGCAATGACCTCCATGCAGCCAAATCTAAGGGCCACTACTCTCTGCTTATTCTTCTTGACCTCCCTGCTGCTTTTGACACTGTGGACCACTCTCTCCTTCTCCAAATCCTTCAATCCCTTGGTCTGCATGATACTGCTCTCTCCTGACTGTCCTCCTACCTCTCTGATTGTTCCTTCTCCATCTCCTCTCATGACACTACCCCCCCCCCCCCCCCCCACCTGCACACACACTAACCATTGGTGTCCCACAAGGTTCTGTTCTTGGTCCTCTCCTTTTCTCGGGGATTCACGGGCCACGGGTGGGCGGGGCTTCGCGAGACGTGACAGCACACAAATGGGAGGGGCTTTGGCTATATGAGAAGGAATTTGCCTTTGCGAGTGAACTAGAATAAGGACCTAGCATAGGCAAACGCAGGGGGGGTTTCTGGTTGCTCAGAAACCCCCCTCCTCTTGGCAAGTGCCTTAAACTATGACAATAGCACTGGTATATAATATGATCAGTAGAGCTGCCACCACACCATGCAGTGTAAGGGACGGAGCGGAACTGCTGCACATGCCCAGTGTACCAGCTTCTTCTACCACATTTACTGTATGTGTGGATCTAAGCCCTCAAACATCGCAATGGAGAGTAGCTGCCAGGAGGAAGAGACAGGAGCCTTACCAGGAAGTGGGAGATTGTGAGCTTATAATATCCGGTACTGTTTCTATTATGATTGTGTATTTATTCTGTTTAACCTTTTACTGACCACTTGTCTTATTTAAATGTTTGAAAGAGCCTATACTATAGACCATGGGTCTTCAACCTGTGGCCCTCCAGATGTTGTGAAACTACATGTTCCAACATGCATTGCCACATTTTTCCTATAAGAGCATGCCAAAACTGTCAGGGCATGCTGGGACATGTAGTTCCACAACATCTGGAGGGCCACAGGTTGAAGACCTGTGCTATAGACCATCTGTACTGTTAATAATCAATACTGTATTCCATACATTATCCAGTGTATAAAAAGACACATTGTCTGGGCTGTTACCGCTCCCCCAGACTCGCGTACTTACTTCAATGCCCTGCAGAGTGGGAGATTTTGGATCACATTTGGAAACCCCCCCTCTAAAAATCCTGTGTGTGCCACTGCCTAAACCCATCCCAGCACTTGTGAATCCGTAAGGGGCCACTGTATTCATTGTGATGGACAGAAAGGTTTTCTTGGCAATTTTCACACCTATTGAGACAAATTCACTTACGCATAAGTTATAAGTAATTAACCCGTTGAGTGCCAAGGGAATTTGCCAAAAACCTTTTTATTAACCCTTTGAGTGCCAACTTTGCTGTGAGAGAGCCTCAAAATATCCACGAAAAATGCCTCTTATAGTATAAATCCATTGTGCTGGGTGACGGCTGGACGGGGGGTTTATGCAGGTGCGCAGTAAGAGCTAAGCCCTGACAGACCCCACTTTCAATGCTGCCCCGCCGATGATGCAGTGAGTAGCTCAGAGGCTACAATGGGCTACCGTCATCTCAGAATGGCAGTATCCATAGGACCCATTGCGAATCTGCTTGATATTGGTACATCGGGCACATTGCATTCCCCATTAAATGGGGGATGGGGCTGCGAACAAATGCAGGAGGGATAGCAGCTGGTTTCGGAGATTCATGCTACGGCCCATTTGTCATACTTTTTGGAGGTACTTAATACATACCTCACAACTTGTGGGGAGACGAAGGAGGGACACAGGGAGGTTCTCCGAAAATTTCGGGGGCGTGACCTAATTAAAGGGGCGGTGGCATATACGTGCGGCTCCCCGTGAGGCCACGCCCCTGTTTTTCCGCAATGGGGGCATGACCCAGAGGCTGTGTGAGCCATAACCCAAGCCCCTTGGCTGCGGGAATAGACGCTGTGCACATGCGCACAGCGTTTATTCCCCGCTGCTTAGCAGCCAACAGGGGGACTCCCAACATCCCCCTCCTCGCCGTGGGACACTGCCGGCCGCGGGAGGGATGCAGGAATGTCCCCAAAAACCGGAACATTCCCGCGGTAATCGGGAATGTTGGGAGGTATACTTAATATTTGCGTCTAATTCCCTGCGAGCATCAGTTCCCTGGGAAATAGCTGCAAATATTAGATGATAACTGAGCTCCAGTTTGCGCTCCGCTGTCTAAAGTCTGGCTTTAACATCCACAATAAAATGATAAATGAAACAATTAGCACCAGTATACAGTATATATAAGCCAGTACGCGGAATCCCCTTATTCACTAAAAAAAGTTCTTCTTCTGAATCAGTGATTAATTCAATGCAGTGATTATACCTCTTCTCTTTTCTATTTAAAGCATCACAAGGAGACCTTTAATCTTGACCTTGGGCTTGGAAATATTTACTGTGACTGACTGAATATCCCTCTCCTAGCTCTGTGAATTAATCATATTAACGATCCCGCAGAGCGTGACACGCGTTATAATGTCACATACCAGCGGGTGCTATAGCCAGACATAGAGTACATGCCGCTGTTACACCTATTCCGTACTGCAGCCCACAGATATAAGGGAGGAGGCTTAGTGTCCTGGCCTGTTCTTCATTTCCCAGATTTGTCCAACAGAGGTACAGGAGGGCCCCGCACATAAGGTGGGCCAGGGGCTGAAAAGCAAAACTGCCTGAAAAACTGAACTTTTTATATTCATATATTCAGTTTAACTGCCTGATTCATGTATGTATGTAAAGCAGAAAGGCAAATAACTTTGGGGTCTAATTCATGTTTGTAGGCAATGGGCGTTGTTCATACCTTGGGGCGACTATCCGCAGATTGTTCTGCAATCGTAATATGCGTACATCAAGGTGCCGCAGCGATCTTGCTCGAAATGAGGATTTCATGGAGAAGTGATTGATAGGAGGGGCGAAATGTAATGGGAGGCGTATTTTATAGGGTGCGATTTGCTGCAAAAAATCGCATTTTTTAAAGGTGAGATTTTTAGTTCGACTAAAAATCGCATCCAGATGTTTTCCCATTAAAAAGGATAGAACTTGCATATTTAATGATTGCGATTTTTAGTTAAGGTTACTAAAAATCGAAAAAAAAATAGACCAGGTTCTGACTGGCGATTTTATCAGAAACATGCACAGATCATTGAGATCTGTGCATGGTTCTGTTGTAAAAAAATAGTTAAAACAAGAAAAAAGAAAAAAAAAACGGCATTCGGTCCCCCCTCCTGAGCATAACCAGCCCTGGGCTCAAAAAGCCGGTGCTGGTATCATAAAATCAGAGGGACAAACAAATAGGGGTCCCCTTGATTTAATGAAACCAGCACCAGGCTCAAGGTCCAGCGCTGGTTCCCAAAATATGGGGGACAAATTTTAAGAACCAGCACCTGACCCAACCAGCCAGCAGGGTAATGCCACAGCTGGGGGACACTTATTATATTAGGTCCCGCGGCCAAAGCATTATCCCCGTGGCTGGTCATGCTGGCAGGGGTCCTGGGGAAGTGGGGACCTCCCCAATGAAGGGGTCCCCCCCTCCAGGACTTACCAGCCCATGCTGAAAGTCCGGGGCTGATGAAAAGTGTCAAAAAAAGAATAAAAACTATTGTCTTCTACTGTAGAACTATGAGTCCCAGCAAGGCTACCCCGCATGCTGGGACTTGAAGAACCACAAGTCCCAGCATGCGGGGCATTAAAGGGCCCGCTGGCACTTGTAGTTCCACAGTACAAAAAATAGTTAAATAAAACACACTGACACCCTGAAAAATAAAAGTTTAATACATACATTACACACACATACTGATACTTACCTACCTTGAGCCCGTAGGTCAGTCCCGGGGTCCGGGGCAGAAGAGTCCGGTTCCGGGGCCTTGGTCCTGGTTCCGGGGCTGATGTCTCCGGGGTCCAGGATCCGAAGTAGTCCAAAAGGGTATCTGAGGAAGGAAATCCTACTCACCTGGTCCCCGGCGACGACCTCGGCATCTTCTCCGGCAGACGCGCAGCTCCTGGCTGGTACCCGCTCACGGACTGGAGAGGCGCAGAGATGTTTCATCTTCCGCGCCTTTCCTCAGAATGATTAAATTGGCCGCCTAGCGGCCAATCAGGAGCCTAGAAAGTCGGCTCCTGATTGGCCACTAGGCGGCCAATAGAATCATCCGGAGGAAAGGCGCGGAAGATGAAAATCTCTGCGCCTCTCCAGTCCGTGAGCGGGTACCAGCCGGGAGCAGCGCGTCTGCCGGAGAAGATGCAAATTCGCATCTCATTACATATGCGAATTCGCGGCAAAAAACGCGATTTTTAAAGGTGCGATTTGGTGCGATTTTTTTCTTACGAAAAAAAATCGCACCCTATTACATTTCGCCTGAGGTGTCCATTTGGAGAAGTATCTGGTCGACACATGAAAAAAGGTCGACATTGACAAAGTCTCGACTAGGGTGACCAATCCTGGGAACGGCGGGATCCTGGGATTTGGCCCCCAAAACGCCGGGATTTCAATCCTGGGATTGGAGTTTCCAATACCGGGATTTCGGGATTAGACTGCGCATATGCAGTCTAATGCCGGGCAGCATCTGAGCGAGTGCTCAGATGCTACCCGGCTTCTCCCTTCCCCGGGAAGTGCGGCTCTGTGCAGCGTGATGAGGTCAGAGGTCATGCTGCACAGGCCAAGCAGCCCGCCTCCGTTCTGGCTTCGTCCGTCATGGACCGTCTCTGCACATTTTACATCTGCCCCCCTGCAGTGCACATGGTTTTGTCCATCTAAGAAGGATTTTGTCAGAAAGAGTGAACTAGACTAAGGCCCTTTTTCCCTGACAACCTTTCTCTCTCTATGGGGGTTATTTTGGTTCACTCTTTCTGACAAATTCCTTCTTAGATGGACAAAACCATGTGCACTGCAGGTGGGGCAGATGTTACTTGTGCAGAGAGAATTAGATTTGGGTGGGGTTTTACTTCAAAGTGAGATCTATATTGCAGTGTAAAAATAAAGCAGTCAGCCTTTTCCCTGCACAGAAACAAAATAACTCACCCAAATCTAATTCTCTCTGCACATGTTACATCTGCCCCACCTGCAGTGCACATGGGGCCTTATTCTGATCGGTGCGGATATTCCCGCATGCGGACGGACCGCCGATGTTGATCGTCTGCGCATGTGCAGAGGTCACTCTGCGCATGTGCAGGCAATTTCGCCGCACGGATTCTTTATACGCCGCACAGGGGGCGTAGAGGGGCGTGAGGGGCTACTTAGCCTCATTACCCTATGCATACGCCCCGCGTTTCATGGGCGTTCCCATGCAAACGCGGGGCGTATGCATGGTAATGAGGCCGTGACGGGTGGGTACGGGACGGGCATCTGACATCGCCGGATGTCAGCTGCCCGCCCCCATACATGATTTCACACGGACAAGTGTCCGTGTGGTCTTGTGTGGCGGGACCTGGTGGAGCGTGCGGCCCTGCATTCGATGTTCGGCGACCATCGAATGCAGGGGCTGCTCCCAAGATGGAGGAGGCGTATCCCCGTCCAATTTCATGCGGATCGCCACATATCCGCGTACGGACGGCAGGTGGCGATCCGTATGGAAGGCGGGGATTCGCCTGCACGGTCGCGGCCGCATATTCTGATCGGGCCGCACCGATCAGAATAAGGCCCATGGTTTTGTCCATTTGAGAAGGAATTTGTCAGAAAGAGTGAACCTAAATAGCCCCCTATGGGAGAGATGTACTAAGCCCTGAAAAGTGATAAAATGGAGAGTGATAAACCACCAACCAATCAGCTCCTACCTGACATTTTTCAAACACAGTCTGTGACATGACAGGTAGGAGCTGATTGGATGGTGGTTTATCACTCTCCTTTTTATCACTTTTCAAGCTTAGTGCATCTGGCCCTCTCTCTATATATATCTATCTTTCTCAATATTCTTCCCTTTCTTCTCTCTGTCCTTGTTCCTTACTACCCCTCAGTTTCCCTTTCTCTCTATCTATAGGGGAGCACCAAAATGTTTCCGGCCTCCGACAAGGACAAACTTACGCCACCACAGTACACATTGGTACTGCACCTCTTGCAGGAAAGCACTCAGTTGCAAACATATATATGACAGGGATGCCTACCTGCCAGGGCCGGCGCCACCACTAGGCAGCTCTAGGCATTTGCCTAGGGCGCCGGCACCTGGAGGGCGGCAGTTCGCCCTCACCCCCAGCATGGAGGGTTAGCGAACTGTGGTACCTGTGAAAAAACTTGCGTCCCCGACGTCCCTGCAGTGCTGGTGCGTGCAGGGGTGTCCGTGGGAACCTGCGGCGCTGTTATTGTGTATAAGATGGCCGCGGCGAATAGAAAATAACTAGCGCTATGCACGCGGCGGCGCGGGAAGCGCTAGTTATTTTCTATTCACTGTAGGGACCCCGCCGACCGCGGCCAGCTTATACACAACAACAGCGCCGCAGGTTCCCCCAGCGGCACGGACACCCCTGCACGCACCAGCGCTCAGCAGGGACGCCGGGGACGCAAGTTTTTTTTACAAAGGTACCGTACCCCCCCTCCGGCACCGGGGCGCCCCCATCCCGACTCGCCTGGGGCGCTCCGGTGCCTTGCACCGGCCCTGCTACCTGCCCAGAATGGCTGGGCAATCTTCCCTCATGCCCGTACCCCCCCCCCCCCCCACCCGCATCTCCCCAACGTCGGTGTTTAAATACCATTATTCTCAGCTTTTCTGGTAGCATTTCGTGTCATTTTAGCCCCGTCCCCTCATCGGAGACGCGCAGATCTCAGTATTTGCAGTATTAGAGGTGGGGCTTGATGATGTCAAGATCAGGCCCCGTCCCCCAAAGTGCCGCTTCTCCCGGAGAGGAGACTCTAAAAGTATTAATATATAATATCTCTGCATGGGCATACTGTACTGCACTGTACTTATTTAGTCCTGTATTAGCAAACAGTACTAAATAAATATTATTGTAAGTTGTGCCTATAACACACTTGTCAGACTCGTTCATCAAGGTAAACAGGGCATTTCCACACTCTTGTCAGGGTGCGAGCACTTTCATTCACACGTGCACTGAAACGTGTATTTTGTAAATAACGTACATGATTTATGATGGTCTCTGATTACAGGTTACATCACGGTCCGTGCGACATAATGTAGAATGCAGCAAGTGTTTTCTTTTAACTGTTAAACGTGACCAATCCCAGGATCGGCGGTTTCCCAGGATTTGGCATGCCGGGCAGGTCTCAGCACATGCTCAGATGCTGCCCAGCTGTTCCCGATCCCCGGCATGTGGCTCTGCAAAGCATGACGATCAGAGGTTGCACTGCGCAGGCTACGCCACTGCCACCCGCCTGCTTCCGCCGTCACCCCAGTACTCAGCATCACTTTCTTGGCAGCACATTGCCTCCCGCGTGGCCCATTGGCCCTCGCAGAATGACTCAAGTAGGACACTGGTGTCTCCTCCAGAAAGCACACCGCATGTAAGATGCTCAACAGACACAGGACAACCGCTCCAAGACTACTGTTCTTTCACGCCAAAAGCCGACCCTCAAGCCGGCACTGCCACCATACTCCCTCTATCCTCCCTAGTACCCTCTGAACTATCAATCTAGCCCCTCCTTGCACCTAGGTGTAGCTTCCGCCTTCTCCGCACTCCAGATGGCTTTCCCCACTATGCCCACCTAAGGCTAACGGCAGCCACTCTGCTTACATTAGGCCGCGTTCACCCGTCCTAAATCTGGTCACCCCCAGGAAGATTTGACTTGGCCGCTAACCAAATGGCCCCCTTCCGTGCAGGAGTAACCCATGTATGTAGTGTATACCACGACAGTCCTGCCTGTTCCCTTGCTAATCTACGTACTAGCAGGTAATTACCTAACGGTATGGTAGGGACAAAATAGAGAAAGGTGACAGACTTCACCTAAAGGTAAAAACTTAAGACCCAGAGTTGGATGCTCCTTGCCAATCTTGCCCCCACGTGCAGGAAAACAGGAAATAGCCCTTGGAACCCCCACCGCCAATGGTGGCGGGGGTGGAGGGGCTTGTATCTCTGCCTATGCTATGCCCAGTGATGCTGCTGTCATGGCCGCACCAGTTCGGAATGAATGGATATGGCATCCATTCATTCCGAACTGTTCGTGAACTGGAAGCCCAAATGCCTGGGTGGGGTGCACGGCTCCAAGACCCACTTGAATTTATACATGGTCAAAAGTGCCTTGTCGAGGTGCATCAGCCAGGCTCCTCCCCCACGTGGTCTGGACCTTCTATAAGTCTTGGACAATGCCACTGGGCATATCCACTTATGTGAGCATGCTGCTAACGACACCCCGCGACCCTGTCCTAGCTGGCTGGTCTTGGAGCGGTGCTCCCTGCACAGGACCGTGGTAGAGATAATCCCATGTGATTTAAGCAGGGGAGGCAATGACTTTCGGGATGCTGCTGCCAACTCTCCCTTGTAAAAAGGTGAAAGGCCATCGCAGGGGCGAGCCGGAACAGCTCAGCTTCATGTTGTGAGGCGCAGATTCCCTGAATAATGTCCATGAAGTCTGCTACCATAGCGGCTGAAATAGGTGTCCTGCGGTCCTCTGGTAGGACAAGCTGTGCCCAACCCGTGTACAATCCGGCCTGCTACCGACGTCACACTCCCTCCCCTAACGGGCTTTGGCATGCCTGCGCCCACTCCCAGCACTTTTCCCAGAATGCCCAGTGTTTTTCATGCCACTCTCAAAAAAATTTCCTGTTTCCACCGCCACACTCCCACTTCCTGGAAACCAGGACTTCCTCACAGGACGGCTGTGGGAATTTGCAGCATCAGGTCTGAATCAGGCCCATAGTGAGGTCATCATAGTCAATGTCTAGGTCGACAGTCACTGGGTAGACCACTAATGGTTGACAGTGACTAGGTCGACAGTTAAAAGGTGTCGACGTACCTTAGGTCGACACTACCAAAAGGTTGGCACAAGCTTATGGTTGACGTAGGTAAGGTCTCCAGTCAAAATGTCGACCTGAGTTTTTCGTGATATTTTATTAGTAAAAAGGTGTTTTTTTCATAGTTTACTATCCACGTGGGCATAGATTGGGAATAAAACAGTGTGCCGAGCACAGTGAGGCACTGTGCCTGAAGCATGACGAGCGGCCACAGTACATATTTACGTGTCCATGCTGACGTACGATTACATAAAAAAATCATGAAAAACACATGTCGACCTTTTGACTGTCAACCTTGCCTAAGTGGACGATAAGCTTCTGTCGACCTTTTGGCAGTGTCGATCTAAGGTATGTTGACTTTTTTTAGATGACAACCTAGTCACTGTTGACTTAGATATTGTCCGTCATCTATACCATAACCCTCACAACTGGTCTCCTTGGCGATGTGCACTGTTCCCGAACATAACTTTATTTAAAAAAAAAAACCTCTGTCACCGATGCACTAGATGGTCAATCTGGACAAAAGGTCGACGTGATCCATGAAAAGGTCGGCTCTGATAGGAAACGGTACAGTGCATCGCTAGAGTGAAGCAAGCCATGCTAGGGTACGCGCCACGCCAACTGGGGGGCCACAAGCTCAAAAATTGAAAAAAAAGTGTAAAATTTTTTTCTGTTGACCACTGTCGATATTCGGTGTCGTCCTATTGGCTGTCTATCTACACCCCGTCGACCCTTTACTCCGGAGCCAGATTCCCCCGTGTGACTCTCCAGGCCGTGAGACAGTTCCTCGGTGTAGGAATTCCACCTCAGCTATGTGTTTATTATAAGGCGCGGCATTTATCCCCAGCCATTAGAGAGAACGATTACTTTCGCCGTAATAACCTGTTTACACTGATAAAAGTCATGAATGGAAATACTCTCAGCTTTAAATAGGAATTAATATTTGTGCTGTCAGATTAGTTAGTCAATAAGTTTGTGCACTGGAGCAATTGCTGATTTTCCGAGAAACGAGAAGATAAAAGAGAGTGAGTTTGAAGGTCAGAGGGTTGGGGCTGTCGCCGTGCCAGGTGAGTAAGTACAGTGTGTTCAGCCGGAACAGAGCACACCTTCTCCTGCTGTGTACTGTACACTGGGCAGGATCGGATAATGTGCAGTGCTGCCTCTGGTGGCTCATAGGCTGAATGACAGGACAGTCTTATGTAGGGTACACACCAGAACGATTTGGCCCAAAATGACCCAATTTTGTATGTAAAGTGGGCATGTTTTGGGCCATTTGATCCGATCCCGGGCCCAGCGGGACGTTAGGTATTTCTCAGTTCCTACCAGCAGCAGGTCGGATCTGTAAATGACCATTCTCGTGGTTATGGGTCGCGATCGGATCGGGGCCGAATCAGATGCAGATCGTGAGCGGGTCCTTCTGGTGTGTACCCAGCATTACAGCGCAGTAGTACAGATGAAGCCCCTCTCTTTCACTGCCGATGCCCGCCAGAACATCCCCGCCGACGAGCGCTGGCGGAGAGGGACTCCATTAGACTGGGACGCGCCTCACACGCAAGCGCATCCCAGTCAGTTGGCGGCTGAGTGGCGGGATCCTGCCCATCTCTGCTTCAGGGAGACGGGCAGGGTTGGGGGGGGGGGTCGGGTCGGTGGTGGGGACCGGCAATGGGCACTGGGGAGGCGGCGGACGGCAGTGAGGAGCTCCAACGGAGCTGGGCGCGCGAGCGTCTCGTGCACGCGTGCCCCCTTCCGAGGGCTGGCAGAGCATGGCGGCTGATGATTGCCCGCTCCTGCAAGCATGACAGGCGCTCCCTCTGTAGCTGTCATTTTGTGATATGTGAAGACAATAAAGAGCAATTTTTATGTTTTGTACAGTGGTCAGATTGGGGATTTCCATATCATTCACAACTTTCTTGGATCTAATGCTTGTGGCATGTGAAGGAGACTTTGGCTGTAAGCTGCCCGGCTGGCGCTGTAGCACAATGTACATAAATACATAAAGTAATGGTTCCATCAGTGAGTTACATTGTCACAGACATCTGGCAGTCACCTTCAGAACTTTACCCCCCACAATACTGGCTGACTTAGACTTTCAGTGTCCGGATCCAAAAACTGGGTGGGCGGCTGACATCCAGTAACATCAGCCATCCACAGAAGGCAGGTGCCCTACTGCACTTGCATGGGGATGCCCAACGTTTTCCTGGGCGCTCCCTGTGTTTTGGTGGGTACCCCCAGGAAATGCAGGGCGTACGTCCTGCCCACCCCCATCACCCCCCCCCCCTGTGCGTGAGTGCCACGGAGACTGATGAAATAATCAGATGATCTCTAATTTGAGTTATCATGCAATGACATTGTTGCAGCTCACGGAAAAGGGAAGGGCCTCATAGAGGAGGTGGCGCTGCCCCTTTTCCAGGGGAGGTGGCCACGAACCCTGTTTTAGTTACTTTGGGGGCGTGACCAGTGCTCCCTGAGCAGCTGGGCAACCCCTGGCTCTCCTCCCTGCGTGCTCATGGCATCTTTTTCAGTGATTCACTAGTCCTCCATCCTGTTCCCCTGCCTGGGGGTGGTTCCAGTTGATAGATCTACAGTGTCTAGATAGACAGTCAAAAGGTCTATCCCAGGGGTCCTCAAACTATTTTGCTCTGAGACCCCATCAGACAATAACATTTATTACAGGACCCCAGTAAGTGACTACAGAAGGTCATCACATCACATGTGTAGTCAGCAGACAGCACATACATGGCAGCATTGTGGGGGCACAGAGTGATGGGAGGAGTCTAATGTACCATAACCCAACACATCACACGTGTGGTCAGCATACAGCACATACATGGCAGCATTGTGGGGGCACAGAGTGATGGGAGGAGTCTAATGTACCATAACCCATCACATCACACGTGTGGTCAACAGACAGCACATACCCATCACATCACACGTGTAGTCAGCAGACAGCACATACTTATCACATCACACGTGTAGTCAGCAGACAGCACATACATGGCAGCATTGTGGAGGCACAGAGTGATGGGAGGAGTCTAATATGCCATAACCTATCACATCATGTGAGGAGGCAGACGGAGGGTGTCTGTGCTGGGGAGGGGAACGGAGGAGGCTTACCTCCTTCTCCCTCCGGCTGGTTCCCCTTCGCTGCGGCGGCGACGTTGGCGGCGGGATTGCGGCCCGGAGGAACTTGAGTCCGGGAGGATTCAAGTTCCTCCAATCGGCAGCCGGTACTCTGAATGGCGCGCCTCGCGCGAGCCAATCAGTGCTCGCGACGAGGCGGCCAATCAGAGAGGGATGCGGCGAGCCAATCCGGGCTCGCCGAGTCATAGCTCCGCCCCCTCCCAGCGTTTTATATTAGACGCTGTGGAGCAGTGGAGCTCAGTCCGTCGGCGGAGAGGAAGCAGAGAAGACCTCCCGGAAGAAGGAAGGTGCCAGAAGCGAAGAAGGTGGCGGCGGCAGAGCATTAAGGACTGCGGCGGCCGGCGGGATCAAGCAGAGACGGCGACAGAGGCCCTGAGGACAGTGGCGGCCGGCGGAGAAGAAGAGGAAAAAGAAGGCCCCGACCAGCCAGCAGAGGACCTGAGAGTGGCGCCACAGTGGGGAACAAAAGAGCTACATGAAGCTCCCTGTGGTGCCCTCTCCCAGCGTGACAGGTAGGACCTACCACCACCTTCCACAAAGACCACCAGGTGTTCGGGCACTAGGCCCGTGGGCACAACCAGGCCCTCTTGGCCTGTGAGCATGGTAGTCGGGCCCCCTCGGCCCGTGGGCACTAAATTGTTGGGCCCTCCTGGCCCTGTGGTACTCCGCTGGGCAGTTCCCCCCCCCCCCCTTGGCCCCAGGTGCTTCCCATACGAGTCAGGCCTCCTGCCTGCCCATACGAGTCAGGCCTCCTGCCTGCCCATAAGAGGCCTTCTGCCTGTACATTAGATTCAGGCTTCCTGCCAGGGCCCTCGTGCTTAGTGCCTCACAGCATAGGTACCGAGCCTGGTATCTCTTAGCAGCCATTTTAGGTCTGTCGGCCATCTTGGGGAGTCCATTTCAGTCTAGGGAGGGTTGATATACCTTCTGAAAGGGCTTGGGTCCTACGAACAGTGGGCTTTGCGGCAAGGAGAGTGCTAGTAAGGAGAGGAGCAGTGTTATCCTGTATGTTCATGAGGGAGTAAGTGTGGTATTTTGCTAGGCCCATTTTACAGGTTCTGAGGTTGGGATAGACGGCTGTCTACCCAGGTGTTTGTGACTGGCTTAGGAGTACCCAGCCGGTCGCCCTTGATACCCCGGCACTTTAATACCATGTACGCACTCACATATTTGCTATAGTGTATTCTAGCCATGTTCCTGTCAGCGCCTGCTTGTATCTATGCATGTCTTGTTAGTTAGAGCACCGTGAGGATCTTTTGTTATTGTTAGATCAGCCGAGTTAGACATTGTGTTATAGCAGGGACAGGTTAGTCCTAGTTAAGCTAAGTTAGGTTTGTAGGGAGGCTGTTGTTTTGTGCTTGATCCCCAGGTGCGGAGATACTCTAGCAAGGTGACAAGGAATACCATCGGTGAGTTTCAGCATTGTGTGTGTGTCTCGTCCCTGAGCGCCGGTACGTGGTTCTCCCGTGAGAGAACCACATCAACCACCTACATGTGAAAGTGCGAATAGGTGAAGTTAGGGTGGCTGAGGCCTTGGGCCGATGATGACTTTTGCCTAACCGGCGAAGCTCGCAGCCACCCGTGGTTGTCCGTAAGCGACCCTGTCTTGTAATAAAGCCCGACTGAGTTTTACAGTTATCTCTTTCCCTCTAGTGACATTTCGGGCCTCATCGGATCCCTGGGGGCGGATCCATTTCGGAACAGTCTGCGTTCGTGTGTTGAGAAGCTCGCCTAACCGTAAGTGAAAGCTGCCATGGAGGAGACTGTTGCTAGGGGTATGGGTCATATGGTCGACTAAATTAAGGACAACATACATTGGGTTAACCACTGAAGGTTGACAGGCCTACACATGCAAAAGGTCGACATGGGTTTTTCACATTTTTGTCCCACATCTCAACACAGTCCACATGGACACCGTATTGGTGCACTGCATTCACTATGCTTTGGGCACGGTGTCTTGCTGCGCTCGGCACACTATTTTATTCTCCCTCCACGCCCTAGTGGATGGTAGGACATTAAATACCGCCTGTCGGCACATGTCGGTGCAAAAAGACCTTGAAAAATCCATGTCGACCTTTTGACCTTCAACCTTCCCAATGTTCACCGAATGCTTGTGTCGACCTTTTGACCCTAACGAACTTAAGCATACATACCCTCCAACATGGCCCATTCCATTAGGTACAAAATGCTCTGTTCCTGGACTTCCCTGCCAGTGGCAGATACAGACCACCACTGTCCAATATTCAAAGAGGGGATCCACCCCCACTGCCACCCCAAACATCACTGTCCTGGACTCACTGGCAGTTGATGTGACTCCCCTCTTTGAATTTTGGACAGTGGTGCAGCTCCACCTCTGTAACTGCCACTGGCAGGGAAGTCCAGGAACAGAGCATTTTGTACCTAATGGAATGGGCCATGTTGGAGGGTATGGGCATGTCTACCTTTTCATGTGTCGACCTAAGTGGTCGACCCAATGTATGTCAACCTTAATAGTGTCAACATAATGACTGTATACCATGAGCAAGAAGCCCATGGCAATGAGCATGAAACCCCTGGCAACGAGCAAGAAGCTCCCGGCTATGAACATGTAATCCATGGCAACGAACAAGAAGCCCCTGCCATCAAGCAAGAAGCACCTGGCAATGAGCTAGAAGCCAGTGGCAATGAGCATGTAATATAGTAAAAAAAAAAATTCATTACTCTATAGAAAATTTTAGGCCAGGGGGACGCAAACTTTCTAGTTACGCCACTGCCACGAGTTCTTCAGTTGCATCATGTTGCGGAGATGTCTTTCGTTACCTGTGGACGCTGTTTATTATAAGAGCAGTCAGACAGCGGCTACAGAGAGAGATCATACACCAGCAATGATGTCTCCACATGCGAATACAGCAATCTTCCCCTTCTGCATTTTTCGAAAATAGTTTTTTTGCATTTTTATAGCAAAATCAATCTGGGAGTGTGAGAGGCCGGAGGGAGCGCGCAGCAGGATGGGGAATTGCCTTCAGTCCCTTGACAGCAGTCAGAACAGCCTATATGGGTAATCAGCCAGTCACCAGCATTAAGGGGGCATCACAAGAGGGTATCCGCTGTGCCAATCTACCTGAGCACAGAGCTGCGGCAGGGAGAGAACATTACCTTCGTCAATACAGGTTAATACGCCGCTCGTTTCCTCTCTGCCTGAAATATCATTCAATTTTTACAAACAATTTTCTCAATGGCTTCAAACTGGCATCCCAAATGGGCTAGAGAGGCTGGCGCCGCCATGCCATCAGGTGCCGCATGAGCTGTGTGATTTCATGGTACTGATCAGGGGTAATCGAACACCTGCCGTGAGAACTCCTAAAGTAGCTGTAACTATGTAATACTGCAGCTACATTCTTACATTGGGCAAAATTCAGTTTTGTTATATGAAAAGTGTGTAGGATTGCAGTCACTGTGTACGGCGTGGCTGCAGGAACGGTGACGGAAGTGCAAACAGGATTCTGAGGAGTAGAGGTGAGCACTAAACTGATCTTGCCTGATCCGAGGCTGGCTGGATGAAGGCTTGATCTTCCACGCCATTTTCTGGATCCAAAGCAAGACTAAACGTCATCATCCTGCTGTGGGGGGCTGCTGTGGGAGACAACTTTGGGGATCTACTATAAGCCTTGGGGACTACAATGGGGCACTACTAAGGGTGCTGCTATGGCCGACTACTGTGCTGTCTTCTGCTGTTTGGGGCTGCTTTGGGGGACTACTAAGGGGCCTGCTTTATTTTAAAAAAAACCTATAGAAGTAAAAAAAAACGTTTTCTTTTACTACAGGGGTGCTGCTAAATGTGCAGTATCAGTCCAGGAGTGCTGCTAAGTGTTCCGTATCAGCCCAGGGGTGCTGCTAAGTGTACCTAATCAGTCCAACAGTGCTTCTAAGTGTGAAGTACCAGTCCAGGAGTGCTGCTAAGTGTGCAACATCAGTCCAGGAGTGCTGCTAAGTGTGCAACATCAGTCCAGAGGTGCTGCTAAGTGTGCCGTATCAGCCCAGGGGTGCTGCTAAGTGTGCCGTATCAGCCCAGGGGTGCTGCTAAGTGTGTAGTATCAGCCCAGGGGTGCTGCTAAGTGTGCCGTATCAGCCCAGGGGTGCTGCTAAGTGTGCCGTATCAGCCCAGGGGTGCTGCTAAGTGTGCCGTATCAGCCCAGGGGTGCTGCTAAGTGTGCCGTATCAGCCCAGGGGTGCTGCTAAGTGTGTAGTATCAGCCCAGGGGTGCTGCTAAGTGTGCCGTATCAGCCCAGGGGTGCTGCTAAGTGTGCCGTATCAGCCCAGGGGTGCTGCTAAATGTGCCGTATCAGCCCAGGGGTGCTGCTAAGTGTGTAGTATCAGCCCAAGGGTGCTGCTAAGTGCCGTATCAGCCCAGGGGTGCTGCTAAGTGTGCAACATCAGTCCAGAGGTGCTGCTAAGTGTGCCGTATCAGCCCAGGGGTGCTGCTAAGTGTGCCGTATCAGCCCAGGGGTGCTGCTAAGTGTGTAGTATCAGCCCAGGGGTGCTGCTAAGTGTGCCGTATCAGCCCAGGGGTGCTGCTAAGTGTGCCGTATCAGCCCAGGGGTGCTGCTAAGTGTGCCGTATCAGCCCAGGGGTGCTGCTAAGTGTGCAGTATCAGCCCAGGGGTGCTGCTAAGTGTGCAATATCATCCAGCTACCTCGGTGCAAGACAATATTGTGAGCTGTGAGGTGTTCAGGATAGACTGGAAATTAATGGTATTAAGTCTAATAACACTGGTGAACCTAGACCATGTTGACTTTTTTTCATGTGTCAACGTTTTGAATGTCAACCGGATATTGCGCACCCATCCATATGTTTACTGATAAGCCTTTTTATATATTTCTATTTGAGTGCAGCGATATATTGAACGCTGTTATTTTTTTATACTTATTTTTTCTTTTGAGCTGCATGTGTCCATTGAGGAATGACCACACCTGGCAACATATAAACATTTATCGGAGTTTGTGGGAGCCTCATTAGATTACTAAATCAGAGGAAATTCTAAAAGATTGTTTCAAAATATTTCTCTATTGATATCATTTATGTGGTAACTTGTAATCTTGATAAGCGCCAGTTGGTTTAAACATCTTGGGTTTTTGGGTTCATTTCCATGTTAATGCCTACACATTAGAGCCTATTACATTACTCCCTCAGCTCCCGACTTACCTCCATCCCCCATACTCAGCTTATGCCTTTGCCACTAAAGTTTTTCAGTGCGGCTGTTACAAACCACCAAAAACAATTCAAAAGCCGCAAGTGCTGCCTGACCAATCAGAGCATGGGTCGGCACAATGCACTGGTTATGAAAGGGTAACTATTGATGGTTCCGGATTGAAATGTCTACCGAGCCTAAAAAGACAGTCAATAGGTCTACACTAAAATGTCGATATGCACAAGGTTGATGGTGACAAAAGATTGACGCAATCAAAAGTGTTGACATGGAAAAGGTCGATTTTCCAAAAAAGGAGTTTTCAGGTTTCTTTGTGTCAGCACACTTTACCGTTCCCAATCAGTCCACATGTGTGTCAAAGTATGAGAAAGTCCAAAAAATTCAAATAACGAAAACTCATTTTTCACATTGTCGTGTTGACATTTTGCTTGAGTGAATGTCCATCTTATGCATGTCGAGCCTTTCGGTTTTGACCTATTGATGGTCTGTTTAAACCAGGTATAAGGAACCTTTGGCCCTCCAGTTGTTGAAGTACACATCCCAGCATGCCCTGCAACCAGGGCCGGTGCAAGGCACCTGAGTGCCCCAGGCAAGTCGGGGTGGGGGTGCCCCGGTGTCTGCCGCCCGGGTACCTGTCCTGCGCTGTCCTGGCCGCACGGCGCACGCTGATTGGCTGAATCTCAGCCAATCAGCGTGCGGCCAGTGTTTCCAAAACAGAAGCACTTCCGCATAGCCCGGCGGATAGCGCTCGTTATTTCTTATTGACTGCAGGGACCCCCCGCTGCCACCGCGCCAGCTTTTATGCACATATACGCCGCAGGACATGTACCTGGGCGGCAAGGGGGGGCGAAACACCGCCCTCCAGTGGCCGGCGCCCTAGGCAAATGCCCTGCCTGCAACGGTTTTAGGATGGCCAAATAGTAAAACTGTAGCATGCTGGGATGGGCATACCTCCCAACTTCTGTGTTGGGTAAATAGGGACACTCGCGCGGCTTCGCGGGGCGTATACAAATGAGGGCGCAGCTTATGCTAATTAGCCACAACCTCATTTTCATACGAGATTAGATTGGGGGGTCTCCCAACTGCCACCCCCCGCAGCGGGACAATGCCTGCCGCGGGTGGGAAAGCGGGACAGGACCCGAAAATCGACAGTTGGGAGGTATGGATGTGTACTTCAACAACAGCTGGAGGGGCAAAGGTTCTCCATCCCTGACCTAGTTTTAGAACTGATATATCCAAACTTGAGGGTAGTGACCTCCTCTAGACTGGCTTCCGTATAAGGTGGATCTTAGAGAAATGACCCTTGTGTACCCGGGGATGAGACTTGTAGACACACCAGCGGGTTTTCATGCCTATAACCAGTGGTGTAGCTACGTGCCACGGTGCCCGGAGCAAGGGCATGTGTCGCCCCCCCCCCCCGATTTGAAGTAGGCGGGCTCTTGCGCATATAACCCCCTCCCCCTCTGGGGATATAAATCCTCTTGAAAGGGGCCCCCCACCCTCTCCCTGTTGGCATGACAGGTTAAAAAAAAAAATACATATTGGTCCCCACATGAAAAAAAAAAAACATACCCAGAACTGTAGACTATCAGCACCACATTGTAGTGCAGTGATCCATAGAGTTATGTAGATATATATTTATATAGGGGCGGATCCAGGAAAAAATGACAGGGAAGGCACCATTAAAGGGGGGTGCCGTAAGTGAGCAGATTTCTAGAAAAGGATGTAAGGCCTAATAAAACATAGTTGTGGCCTCAAAAAAGAAAGCTGTACCCAGTGGTGCAAATCTAAATATTTTTTTAGTGGCACTAATAGCACGCGCTGTAGGCATGCACCAAATTTGGCGGTGACCATGCATTGTAAGGGGGCATGGTCATATTAAAGTAGAGGAGTGGCTACATGACAATGGGGGCATGGCCACATTATGCCACACACCGTAATGAATCTTACACATTATGCCACAAACCGTCATGTCCACTACACATTATGCCATACGCAGTAATGCTAATTACACCACATACCATTATGCCCATTATACATTATGCCAGATGCTGTAATGCCCACTAAACATTATGGGACACTCCGTAATAATAAAGTGGTCCTGAAGAGGTGGTGGAACAGGGGTGTGGTCACACAATAGTCACCCCCATATAAAGTACACCACATGTATAGCCCCTATTTCATATTACTACACAAAGTAGTGACCCATATTCCCAATATATCACACAGTATTGCCCCTTACACAAAATGCCCACAGTTGCAATGCCAGTTATACTTAAAAATGCCAACAGTAGCAGTGCTGCTTATACTAATAATGCCAATATTAGCAGCTGTGATGTTAGGTAATACACAAAATAAATTTATTTAAATAAAAAAAATATAAATATAATATAAATGAAACTTGACAAATGAACAACAAACAAAAAAGAGCAAAATGATGTAAGTGAGAGCTTTTAGGTGCAGAATACGCACTGAAGCCAGAAGATGAACTGAGGATTGGCTGGATATGAGGTGAGGGCAGTGGGAAAGGTCGGGCAATGGATGGGAGCAAGGAGGCATGGTGACCAAGTGGAAAGACTGGAAGGATGAAAGAAGATAGCATGGATGAGAAAATGAGTAAGTAAAAAGTGAAGGGTTACTAGGAGGGGGATATGGGGGTGGGACAGAATGAGAGAGAGAGAACTGGAGTACTAGGAGGGGGATATGGGGGTGGGACAGAATGAGAAAGAGAGAACTGGAGTACTAGGAGGGGGATATGGGGGTGGGACAGAATGAGAGAGGACTGAGGTACCAGGAGAGAGAAGTAGATTCAGAATATAAACAGATGCTGGCCTGGATGTATTGCAGTGTGGAGGCCATGCGGGATGCCAGACAAACTCTGAGGTTTTTTTTTTTTAAATGCCAATCAAGAATGATTTTTCCTTGTAAATGAGTACTACCTCCAAGTTCATCCGACATGCCGCATGGCCACCTGATTGGCACCGCATTACATCCGACACACAGACTGGAGAAACTGAAGAGCACAGCAGTAGCAGTCAGACCTAAA
Organism: Crinia signifera; assembly: GCF_055691185.1. Classification (NCBI taxonomy): domain Eukaryota; kingdom Metazoa; phylum Chordata; class Amphibia; order Anura; family Myobatrachidae; genus Crinia; species Crinia signifera. The sequence continues at coordinate 319,477,024 of NC_139221.1, forward strand.
ACAAAATATAGCAGTAAGAAAGTGGTATTGTATTGGTAAATTGTAATTAATAAGTATATGAGTATAATGTTAGCAGCAACAAATAAAAAAAAAAAAAAAATAAAGAAAAATAATATAAAACAAGATAAGAAAAAAAACGGATTAAAATGAATAAGAATGGATATACTGTATAAAGCACTTTTGTAACAGGTGCTTGTTAAAGCTGTGAAATCCCCCCTACTCTCACCTAGATGTTGCAGTCTCCTTCCTCGTTCTCCTCCTTTTGCTGCCTCCCATTGCTCCAGTCCGCGCAGCCTGGATTTACTTGCAGTGCAGGAAGGGGGGAGGGGGTTGGCAGAGGTGTCAGACGCACATTTTAAATGCTGTCAGTGGTGTTAGTTTCCCACTGGCTAAGCCTCATCACTCTCACTCACTGTGGAGGCTGGAGGCGGAACTCTATTCAACTCCTGGGGAGTCCTTTGTCACGCACAGCGGGGAAGGTGGGCTGGCACAACTGACTGAACGCTACCTGCCTGTACAGTATCTCCACCCGGCGGCTCTTCCCCCCACATCAGACGCGCGGGCAGCGATGACGCTATGACATCACCCGCACGGCGTCAAAACTGTGCACCCAGCAGTGGCATATTGGTCCTTGGCAGCGGCAGGCTGACAGCCGGCAGCTAGAGGAGGTTGCGCAAGCCCCCCAGGAAGAGACGGTCAGCGCCGGGCACAGCAGGAGGGGGGGTAGTGTCTGGGCGGGGGAGCCGGCGAGCAGGGCGGGTAAGCCGGCGGCAGAGAGCACGGCTCCGGCGCCAGGTGACATCTCTGCGCCTGGAGCGTGTGCTCCACCGGCTCCGCCCTAGCTACGCCTTTTGCCTATAACAGCCGCCGGTTCCCTTAAGGCTAGATGGTTATGGTATAAAACATAGACTGACTCATGACAGACAGTCATATGGTCGACCACTAATGGTCGACAGGTAAAAGGTCGGCATAGTTAAAAGGGCGGCATGGTTAAAAGGTCGGCATAAAAAAGTCGACATAAAAAAGGTCGACATGCGGTTTTAATGTTTCTAGGGTGTCTATGTGGACATAGGTCGACATGGACACTGTCTAAGTGTACTGCGTCCACTCGCCATGCTTCGGGCACGGTGCCTCGCTGCGCTCTGCACACTATTTTATTCTCCCACCACGCCCTAGTGGATGGTAGGGCATGAAATACCGCCTGTCGGCACATGTCAGTTGGAAATTTTGTAAAAAAATGCATGTCGATCTTTTCCATGTCGATATTTTACATGTCGACCTTTCGACCATGTGGACCTATTGTGTGTCGACCTTTAAACCCTGTGGACCTTTTGACTGTCTGTCTACCCCAAAGTGACCCGAATCAATGCCAGCTGGAAGGAGGTTCCTACTAGGATAGAAGAAATGTGGGACTATGCGCTAGAGATCCCAATGTGTGTGGTAAATAATTGATTCATTCCTTTAAAGCTGCAGTGCAACAATGTGGCTACCAGTCCACATTTGAAATGAAAAACACAAAAAAAAAAACAGTGAAAAAACCCATGTCGATCTTGCGACCTGTCGACCGAAAATCATGTTGACTTTTTCACCTGTCTACATTCTATATGTCGGTATTTTGACCTTGTCGGGATTTTAAATGTCGGTATTTTGACCTTGTCGGGATTTTAAATGTCGGTACTTTGACCATGTCTGGATTTTGACCGTCGGGATTTCACACCGAATCCAAATGACTGTATGTTTAACTAGATTAAAGGGCCAATAGTATGTATTAATTATCCTATTGGAAAATATTGATTATTAATAGGGGGTATTACAGTGCAATAGGGCAACTATTATTGTGTGGCGTTTGCATCATGTACATGACAATGACACCGGATCCCTTATCCTTTAGATAACTTGGTGACTTATATTTCCCCACGTGTCCTTAGTGCTGGTAGAGGGGATCCCTTTCCTTCCCGTAGGTGTCCGTATGTAGGAAATGATGGCTAGCTCTTACACCTTTCCCCTATACGCTGGTTTTAACCCCTTCCCGACAATTGACGTACATTTACGTCATGGTCGGGAAGTACTTCCCGACACATGGCATAAATGTACGTCATGGATTTAAACTGTCACCGCGTCTATAGACGCGGTGACAGTTTGGAGATGTCTGCTGTCCCTGACAGCAGACATCCCCCCTCGCCGCCCGGGGGGGGGCAGGGATGCCCCCCCCGGTCGGCGATCGCTGTGATTGGCTGTTCAAATGTGAACAGCCAATCACAGCTATTTCTGTGTTACCGGCGGCTATGCCGCTCGGTAACACAGAAAACGGTGGTGATCGGTGCAGCACCGATCACCACCGATCCGCGGACACCCCCTCCCTCCCACCCGGCAGCACTATGTGCTTACCCGGCACCCGGCAGCCGCTCTCCTCCCGCTCTCCTCCCTCTGCTATGCGCCGCAGCGCTGCCTCCCCCCTCCCTCCCCCCGCCAGCAGCAGCAGCAGCACTAGGGACAGTGAAGAAATGAAAAAAATAAAATGAAATGATATTATATATATATATATATATATATATATGTGTGTGTGTGTGTATGTGTGTATATACACACACACACATATATATATATATATATATGTGTGTGTGTATGTGTGTATATACACACACACACATATATATATATATATATATATATATATATATATGTGTGTATATACATATATATATATATATATATATATATGTGTGTATATACACATATATATATATATATATATATATATGTGTGTGTATATACATATATATATATATATATATATATATATATATATATATATATATATATATATATACAGATAGATATTCCCGACCGAAGACGTATATATACGTCATGGTCGGGAGGTACTTCCCGACCGAAGACGTATATATACGTCATGGTTTTAAACTGTCACCGCGTCCATAGACGCGGTGACAGTTTGGAGATGTCTGCTTTCCCTGAGCCCCGGTCGGCGATCGCTGCGATTGGCTGTTCAAATGTGAACAGCCAATTGCAGCGTTTTCTGTGTTACCGGCGGCTAAGCCGCTCGGTAACACAGTGATCGGTGGTGATCGGTGCTGTTAAGTACAGCACCGATCACCACCGATCGCCAGCCCCCCCCCTCCCACCCGGCAGTCCCCCCTCCCACCCACCCGGCTGCCGCAGCGCCAGCACCCCTCCCACCCCCCCACCAGCCGCAGCGCCAGACCCCCTCCAAAATCTGGTGAGCAAAATGGGGTCACATGTGGGGGGGTTCCACTGTATTGGTGCTTCCGGGGTCTTGCTAATGCGACATAGCACCCACCATTCATTCCACCACCAAATATCACTCCTTCCCTTCTGAGTCCTGCCATGCACCCAACTGGTATTTTTTGGTCACATGTGAGGCATTGCCATACTCGGGAGAAATTGGGGCACAGATTTTGGGGTGCTTTGTCTCCTTCATTCCTTGTGAAAATGAAAAACTTTGAGCCAGAACTGCATTTTTGTGTAAAAAAGTACATTTTTTTACACAAAAATGCAGATCTGGCTCAAAATTTTTCATTTTCACAAGGAATGAAGGAGACAAAGCACCCCAAAATCTGTGCCCCAATTTCTCCCGAGTATGGCAATGCCTCACATGTGACCAAAAAATACCAGTTGGGTGCATGGCAGGACTCAGAAGGGAAGGAGTGATATTTGGATTTTGCAGCACAGATTCTGGTTGAATGACCCCTGAAGCACCCATACAGTGGAACCCCCCCACAAGTGACCCCATTTTGCAAACTACACCCTTCAGGGAATTCATCTAGGGGTATAGTGTACATTTCAAACCCCCAGGGGTTTCACCAATTTTGATACAACTGAGCTGTGAAAATGAAAAATTAATTTTTTTCATTTGCACAGCCCAGTTGTATCAAAATTGGTGAAACCCCTGGGGGTTTGAAATGTACACTATACCCCTAGATGAATTCCCTGAAGGGTGTAGTTTGCAAAATGGGGTCACTTGTGGGGGAGGTTCCTAACTTTTAGCATCTTATGGTGCCTAGAAACCTACATGGTGCCTAAAAAATAATCTCATAAAAAGGAGGCTCCAAAATCAAGTAGGTGCTCCTTCTATTATGAAGCCTGTGGTTTGGTCACCGTGCACACTAGGGCCACATATAGGACATTTATGAAAACCAAAGAATTGGGGGAATCAATTTTTAGTCACATTTCTCTAGTAAAATCTACTGTGTTCCTTAGAAAAATGTATTAAAATTGAAAATCTGCAAAAAAAATGAAATTTTGAAATTTCACCTACACTTTGTTTTAATTCCTGTGAAACACATAAAGGGTTAACAAACTTCCAAAATGCTGTTTTGAATACTGTGAGGGGTGCAGTTTTTGAAATGGCATCATTTATGGGGGTGTCTCACATACAAGTCCCTCAAAGTCACATCAGAACTGAACTGGTCCCTAAAAAAATCAGTGTTTGAAATTTTCTTGAAAATTTGAGAATTTGCTATTCATATTGTAAGCCTCCTAGTGTCCAAAAAAATTAAAAGGAAGTTGAAATAATGATGGAAACATAAATTAGACATATGGTCTATGTTAGTTATTAACTATTTTGAGTGGTATGATTATTTGTCTCACAAGCAGAAAATTTAACATTTTGCAAATTGCTAAATTTTCCATTTTTTTACGACATTTTGGTATTTTTCACAAAAAAACACAGACTGTATCGACCCAAATTTACCACTAATTTGAAGTACAATGTGTCACGAAAAAACAATCTCAAAATCACTGGGATAAGTAAAAGCAAAAAAAAGTTATCCCCACTTAAGTGATACATGTCAGATTTGAAAAAAAGGGCTCTGTCAGGAACGCAAAAACTGGCTCTGTCAGGAAGGGGTTAATGAGCCTGGTTCCTAATTAGTGTCTTCTTCGCTGTCATATCCCGCAATTCCGGCGTCTTACCTTTTGCGATCTATCTCTCGTTAGCGATACCCGGAAACAGGAGCCCCGCTCAGATTCAGCATCAATCGTCAGGACATCAAGTGACATTCCATCTCAGTAATAAACTATATATAAAATAAAGGACAATTAGCGATGACGGGAGGGATCTGGATTGTGTAATAATGAATATGGACCAATCAGTGGAGGCAGCTGTCTCAGAGGCCACAGCACATTCTTATAAAGTCACTGTATATAGGGGGTGATTCTGTAAGACTCCGTAGGCAGTGAAGTTTTCTGCTTACCGAGCGCTGAAACGCTGCTCCGCCGAATGCCTGCCCCACCCTGCCACCGATTCACTAACACATCCCCTCGCATGCCTCCGCTAACAGGAGAAATCCTTCCATTGTCCCCCCGACCATGGGGTTTATTCTAGTTCATTCTTTCTGACAAAATCCTTCTTAGATGGACAAAACCATGTGCACTGCAGGGGGGCAGATGTAACATGTGCAGAGAGAATTAGATTTGGGTGAGTTTTTTTGTTTCTGTGCAGGGAAAATACTGACTGCATGATTTTACACTGCAATATAGATCTCACTTTGAAGAAAAACCCCACCCAAATCTAATTCTCTCTGCACAAGTTACATCTGCCCCACCCGCAGTGCACATGGTTTTGTCCATCTAAGAAGGATTTTGTCAGAAAGAATGAACTAGAATAACCCCCCATGTAATGATTTCTTCTGCCTTCACAAATAGAAGTCAGTGAAAACGGACTTTTATTTGCTTGCACTATGACGAAGATGGCATCGGCCCGTCCGCGTACCCATGGGAATGCCCAGCGTTAAAACACTGGGCGTTTCCATGGTCCACCGTCGTCACCGCTCCCCGCTCACCCCCGGCCCTCCTTCCCCACAACGAGCGGCCTGGCGAGTGTGTAACTTACCGAAGCCGTTTCTTGCCGGGGTCTGTACATGCACAAACATATGGTTGCACATGCGCAGACCCAAAAACATCGGAATGGGACCCTCATTCCAAGTGCTATTGAATTAGCCCCATAGTACAGGTTGGGATCTTTCTTAGGTCTTGCAGTTAAATCGGGATGGCGTAACTGCTTCATATTTGTAAACGATACACTTGTGTAATGTTCATTTTAGCACCCTGCACCTTTCAAAAAACATACAGTTCCTCTTCCCTACCTGGGGTATCATTCTCTGCAGTTGTGCTGCTAGCACAGGTATGGTCTGCATATCAGTGCTGAAATACAGACCACACTGTGCTAGAAGCACCACAGCAGAGTATAACACCCCAGGCAGGGAGGAGGAACTGCACAGGTTTTAAAAGATGCAGGATGCTAGAATGAACTCAGACTTTGATGGTATAGGACAACTTTTCGGGCAAAGCCCCACTGCCCCACTTATGAAATGCAGTCATAGGCGCCATTTTGATGGGCTTTGAACCAGTAAAGAATAATAATAATCATTTTATTTATACAGCGTTTTAAAGACATTAAACATAGTATATAGGTTCAGTATTACAGCCAGCAAAAGTATCACATTGAAGTAAAAAAACAAGTGAGAAAATAACCATGCTGTCAGGTTGGTGCTGACCTTTTCTTTTTCTTCCTTTGGCCATATATTTAAATCCAAACTTGTACCCTCCCCCTTCCACTATCATTTTCACCACCACCCCAGCAGCACCCAAACATGGATAGGGAGGACCGCGGCACATGCCCTCTAATGCACAGTCTCAGGGCATTTATTTAGGAAAAATACTCTGAGAAGTGCGGGGATGGAGATTGACCGGGACATGGCTTTCTCTCAAGCTCTGTCACGTTGTGTAGATCATATTATCACATCATATTTGCATTTTTTTACCCAAATAATGCTAAAATACCTGCTAGACATTCAGCAGCCAATGGGAATCTCTCCGATGAACAGCAATTATTTACATATGCATTAACAGAGTGATCCTCTAGACCAGTGGTCGCCAAACCTGTCCTTAAGGTCTACCAACAGTTCATGTATCTCAGGAAACCTGTGGATCTATAGTAGGAATGAATGCAGCAGGTTTGAAAATGTGACAGTTAGTAATGACTACGCCTGTGCACCAGCTAGGTGATCTGGCAAATGTGACATTTAGTAATGACTACACCTGTGCACCAGCTAGACGGTCTGGGAAATGTGACAGTTAGTAGTGACTGCACCTGTGCACCAGCTAGGGAGTCTGGGAAATGTGACAGTTAGTAATGACTACACCTGTGCACCAGCTAGGTGATCTGGCAAATGTGACATTTAGTAATGACTACAGCTGTGCACCAGCCAGACGGTCTGGGAAATGTGACAGTTAGTAGTGACTGCACCTGTGCACCAGCTAGGGAGTCTGGGAAATGTGACAGTTAGTAATGACTACAGGTGTGCACCAGCTAGGTGGTCTGGGAAATTTGACAGTTAGTAATGACTACACCTGTGCTCCAGCTAGAAGGTCTGGGAAATGTGACAGTTAGTAATGACTACACCAGTACACCAGCTAGGTGATCTGGGAAATGTGACAGTTAATAATGACTACACCCAGTTGCGTAACTCCCGGAGGCAATGGAGACATTTGCCGCCGGGCGTTAGCCATCAGGGGGGGCACAGAGAGCACTAACCCCGGCCACCGCAGCAAGAAACCCCGGACCCCCCCCCTGCGCCACGCGTGACGCGACTACTGCAGCTGCCACTCAGATCAGATGCTGTGTCTGATCCGCGCCGCGCCGCTGCCCTCCCAACCCTATTGCAGTAGCGCACACTCTGACAGCTCACGTCAGGTGCCTGCTGCAGAGCCTGGACAGCTGAGCGACGACTCAGCTGTCCAATGATGTGTGAAACTGCAGCCTGCGGCACCCTGATTGGTTGGTGCGCAGGCTGCCCGGAGGAAGAAGGCAGGAAGGATCCCTCAAGCACGGATCCCGCTTATAACAGTAAGACTTGCTGACTTTTGTTTTAGGCTATGCATTATCTATATATGTGTATACATACACATATGTATATATATATATAGCTTGTGTGGTGGCCGGCACTCCCAATGAACGGTCTAGTCGTATGCTGACCCGGTGCCTTCCAATATGGACCTTGCGGCCCCAATGCAGGGTGTAGGGAACAGGCGGCACTCTCGGATTTGTGAAAGCAGAAAACCAAGTTTAATCCAACATGTTTCGGGCCAAGTCAGCCCGGGCCAAGTCAGATCCCTGAGGACGGGCTGACTTGGCCCGAAACATGTTGGATTAAACTTGGTTTTCTGCTTTCACAAATCCGAGAGTGCCGCCTGTTCCCTACACCCTATATATATATATATATATATATATATATATATATATATATATATATATATATATACACACACATATGTGTGTATATATATATATATACACACATATGTGTGTATATATATATATATATATATATGTGTGTGTGTGTGTGTGTGTATATCTATATATATATGTATATAGATATATATATATATCTATATACAGTGGTCGAAGTGGAAATTTTGAAGTGGGGGTATGGAAATTTTGAAGTGGGGGTATGGAAAAGTAAAGAGTGAATATAGTGCGCACCTTCGGACACCCCCCTGTCCATCAACGTCCCCTGCCAGACTGCCCCGTTGTACAGGGGTATTACAAAAGCACAATATGTGCTGCTGAGTGATCAGAGAGCATCCTGAGGGGGGGAAAAAACTTTTTTTTTTATCTTCAGATTAAAGTGGGGGTATGCCATACCCCCGTATACCGCCCCACTTCGACCACTGTCTATATAGATATATATATATATATATATATATATATATATATATATATATTAATAGATAGATATTATAAAAAAAAAAATGTTGGTTGGTAGGGGTTAGGGGGCACCACCATCTAAACCGCCTCCGGGCGCCCCTTATGAACTTACGCCACTGACTACACCTGTGCATCAGCTAGGTGATCTGGGAAATGTGACAGTTAGGAATGACTACACCTGTGCACCAGCTAGGTGATCTGTGAAATGTGACAGTTAGTAATGACTACAGCTGTGCACCAGCTAGGTGATCTGGGAAATGTGACAGTTAGTAATGACTACACCTGTGCACCAGCTAGAAGGTCTGGGAAATGTAACAGTTAGTAATGACTGCACCAGTACACCAGCTAGGTGATCTGGGAAATGTGACAGTTAATAATGAGTGCACCTGTGCACCAGCTAGATGGTCTGGGAAATGTGACACTAATGATTACAGCTGTTCACCAGCTAGGTCATCTGGGAAATGTGACAGTTAGTAATGACTGCATCTGTGTACCTACTCAGTGGTCTAGGAAATGTGACAGTTAGTAATGACTACACCTGTGCACCAGCTAGGTGATCTGGGAAATGGGACATTTAGTAATGACTACATCTGTGCACCAGCTAGGTGATCTGGGAAATGTGACAGTTAGTAATGACTACACCTGTGCACCAGCTAGGTGATCTGGGGAATGTGACAGTTAGTAATGACTGCACCTGTGCACCAGCTAGGTGATCTTGGAAATGTGACAGTTAGTAATGACTACACCTGTGCACCAGCTAGGGGATTTGGGAAACATGGACCGTTGGTAAATCTCGAATACCGGTTTGGCCATCCCTGCTCTAGACAAATACCAGATCCTCTAGATAGGCTGTAAAAGGAAATGATCCACAGATGCAGGTTTTGGCTTCATTACTGTAATTGCTGGGAATAGTTTCATCTCGCTCAGTTGAGCACCGGGAAAATGAGGGAACGGGTTAAATAACATTCTTCTTTCTAGACTCCTATACATCTGTGTTATCATTATAGAATGCTCCTTTATGTATGGGAAAGCTGTCATTGATCTTAGTAAGTAAATCAGGATGCTATAAGCACCTCATAAAATGTGCGAGCCTGGCACAGGGCTTTGCAGAAAGCTGCAATAATCTCCTATTATTATCCGGAGCTTCCAGCGCACGGAGGATGCTGCTTGAAATTATTATGATCCATGTCCTTCAGAAAATATTGAACATGGGTATAATCCTTGAATCAATACATTTAACTAGAAGGAAATGTAGAACAAGTGGAACAGAGAGTCCTCGCACCTAAGCATACAAGGCTTTCCTTCCAGCGTTAATTCACATTTCTCCTGTCCTCTTGGGTTACACAGGTTTTTGAAATGAGGTATAAGTGGTGTAATGTGCATGTATAGGTACTAAGGGGGTAATTCAGACCTGGAAATTCACACAGCAGCCAATTAGTGATACATGCGTGTGGACCGCAGTACGCATGCGCGAGGCTGTGTTGCGATGCAATCCTGCTTTTTCTATTTACAAGGTGATTGACAGGAAGTAGGTTATATTTCCAGACACTGGGATAGATGTGTTATAGCGGTGCTTATTGTGCTCATGCTAACGCGCTGTCTCCTTCCCCCCGGCCGGCTGTACTGGGGATTGGCAAGATCTTGCTACTCACCTGGAGCTGGCAGCAGGGACAGCATTATACCTGCTGTGGGGATAGGGCCTTGCAACTCTGCAGCTGTCAAAGTTACACTACAGAAGAGCCCCTTATACATGTTACACCACACAGTAGAGCCCCTTATACATGTTACACCACACAGTAAAGCCCCTTATACATGTTACACCACAGTAGAGCCCCTGTATAATGTTACATCGGGATGCGGTCAAAATTATGGCGGTTATAATCGCGACGGTCAAAATACAGATCCTGACCACCATAATCCCGACATATTCTTCCTCTGTGGGTGTCCAAGAGCGTGCCAAGCGTAGTGAGGCAGCGGGCCCGCAGCGTTGGGAGTGCAGCAAGCCAGCAAGGGGCAGCCTTGTGTTTGCCCCCCTGTCAGGATTATGACGGTTGGGATTCCGGTGTTGGTATTTCGACCACGAGATTCTGACCGCCGGGATCCCATACCAGACCACCACACCACAGTAGAGCTCCTTATACATGTTACATTGTACAGTAATGCCCATTATACATGTTACACCACATTAGAGTGCCCTATACATGTTATACCACACAGTAGAGCTCACAGGACAAATGTGCTATGTGCAAAGCACCTTCTGCATCACCTTAGATACGACCCTGAATGTCACAGGTCCAATATGTTTAACTATAATGTCAGATGAAGTGATCCAGAAGAAGGTCAGTGAGGCAGCTGCTAATACAGATTCACAGGGGGGAAGGTTAGTACAGAAAAAAATCATTTCCCTTGATCAATTTCCTCAGATATTCTAATACTGCCACCCGCTGATACCATTCCTTGCAAAAAAAAGGAATTAAATTAATTTGGAAATCAATTTAATGTATATCCCTTTTACACCAAAAATCCCGGATCCGACCCGGCATTTGGGAGAAGGATCCAAGCAGGGTCGGATCCGGGATTTACACCGTTTACAGAGGCGGCGCTTGGAGATGACATCATCTCCAAGCGCCGGGACAGCGGTGATCCCCGCCAAAAATACTGAACGCCATGCTGGGGGCAGCCCAGCACCAAGCTAAGCTGCTGGGCTGACCCCAGCCCCCGTACACCCCCCAGCCATCATCCGGGAGGTGAATGGATGCCACACACAGGCATCCATACACCTACTCCGCTGCCGCCGCCGCTGCTGTCTGCAGAGTATAGCAGACAGCAGTGCAGGCTGTCTGTGCCCCCTTGTCCAACCTGCGCCCTCTAGCCAGGTCCTAGCCGTGTTCTACCCAGGTCAGGACCTGGGTAGAAGTCCTGTGTAAAGGGACACGGCGTGTCCCATTTACACCACCGCTGACCCGGGTCTGACCCGCCAAAGACAGGCGGTGTAAAAGGGGTATGAGAGAACTTGAAGTGCAATCACATATCCCGGGTATCCTGGGGCTATGGGGGCTAATCTGATTCCATCGCACGTTCACACAGGGACCGATTGTTTGCGATTGCACTTGCGCGTAGGTTTTTATGCTAATGTGCAGTGATCACCCATTGCGCTCGCACACAGAAGTCTGGGTGGGGGGCGTGGGGAAGGCAATTTGCATATGGGAACTCCCAGCATTTCATGGGTGTTTCCATGAGAATGCTGGGCGTCCCCATGCAAATTGCCCAGTGATGCAGGTGCAGAGGGTGGGCAGCTGAGGTCAGCGGATGTCAGCTGCCCACCCTGACCTCGCACTGGGCGCCCGCAGGTCTGAGACGCCATAGAGGTGTCTCAGATCTACAAGCGCTGAAGAAATCATTTATTGGTCGTCGACCATCGAATTATTTCTCCCCTGCACCCCAGGCTGTGAATAGATGAGTATGTGAATCATTCATTTGCATGCCTGGGGGGGGGGGTCAACCCGAATAAGGGCCAATAAGGCCCGAATAAGGGCCACTGCAGGTCAACCCGAATAAGGGCCAATGTTAGGCCGTATTCATTTATACCACAGATCAAAAGAGTATTAGAAATAGATGTCTGTCTTGTAATACGCTTCTTATCGTTTGGATGAATGGAACAAGGTCCAGATCACACTGATGATGATGATTGAATGCATTTTTTTCCATGCGTAAATGCAAAATGGCTGCCAATGTTTTATGTCCCTTTTTTTTCTTTCTAAATAGTATTGCGCAGCATTCCATGCATTGAGCTTAATGGAAGCATGCGCACGGCTTTATAAAGTGCTCTGCAAATAGCGGTAACTAGACCTTTTGGTGCCTTGTGTCAGAGAGAGAATTGGCGCCACTATCTCCCATTTTTAAAATAGGGATTGGGGGGGTGATTCAGGTTTATTCGCAATGAACTGAATTTGGCACCTGCCCCAATGGTTGGGGTTTGCACCTGCTCATTTGGACTATAGGACTGCAAACGGCCTCAGCAACGTCGCCTGGCCGTTCACACGGATTCATAATGGTTTAAGTAAAAATATATATATATACACAGTATATTGCACAGGTTCGCCGTTCAGATAGGATATAGCAGGCACTTTTCAATATTTGTGCATCCACTTTACAGCAAACAAGGCTTCATATAAACAATCAAAGAAAGCTATTTGTCCATGCAGTACTGCATGTGTGCGGTGCCTCAGTGCCTCTGGGCACTAGCAGTCCAAGTCCCTAGCCCTACAATACTTAGGCCTACTAACTGGCCCCTATCAGGCATCAACACAATGAACAACAAACTTAGGAAACCTTAAATCTCTTCTACTGGTAATTAGCTCAGTTCCCACCTGCAGGGCCGCCAACAGGGGGGTGCTCTGGGTACAGCTGATCCGGGCCCCAGCCTCTAGAAGGGCCTGGGCAGCTCATTTTGCCAACCACAACCCCCCACTGCCTCCGCTGTGCTGCGCTCGGTGCACTGAACGAAGCACAGGCTTCTTCAATGGAGCACGCAGGTGGCCAATTAAAATGCTGAACTAATCAGAGCACGAGCTGTGATTGGCTCACCAGGCAGTGCTGCGTTTTAATTGTCCGATGGCATCCTGCATGGAAGAAGCCAGTGCTTCAGGACCATTCAGCAGGAGGGGATGAGGGAGCAGGAGTCAGTCGGTAAGTTAAGGGATGAGGGGGGGGGGGGGATGGGGGCCCAGAGGGGCCTGGACTGGAAATCAGTCCCGGGCCCCGAAATTCCTAGTGGCAGCCCTGCCCACCTGTGGAGGTCTGAAAACCTGGACCGGAGCTGTGTGCTTGAGAGCTCTCCCGTCTCTCCCTCAAGCACACCTGAGACCCATTCTTGGCTTTTCAGTGGATCAGGTTCTCTTACCTGACTGCAAAGTACTATATCTGAGGCTGGACAGCTCCTTAACTCTTAGCGGGCAGCTGTGACCAAAGAAATATAGCACTCTCTGGTGGAACTAACCCTATTTCACCACAATATAGGTTGTCATTTTTATAGTTACATAGAAACATAGAATTTGACAGCAGATAAGAACCACTTGGCCCATCTAGTCTGCCCCTTTTATTTAAACATGTTACCTCAAACCATATTTGATCCTTTTTTGTAAGGATATCAATATGCCTATCCCAAGCATGTTTACATTGTACTACTGTATTTGCCTCTACCACCTCTGATGGGAGGCTATTCCACTTATCTACTACTCTTTCTGTGAAGTAATTCTTCCTCATATTTCCCCTGAATCTTCCTCCCTCTAGTGTCAGTGCATGTCCTCGTGTTCTGCTGCTCCTCTTCCTGTGAAGAATGTCTCCCACCTGTACCTTGTTAAAGCCCTTGATATATTTGAAAGTTTCTATCATGTCCCCCCTTTCCCTTCTCTGCTCTAAAGTATACATATTAAGATCTTTTAGTCTTTCCTGGTACGTTTTGTGATGTAGGCCATGCACCATTTTAGTTGCTCTTCTTTGTACAGTCTCTAATGTATTTATATCCTTCTGGAGATATGGCCTCCAGAACTGAACACAATACTCTAGGTGAGGTCGTACCAATGACCTATACAGTGGATGTTTGCATGCATATGTAAATATGTTTTTTTTTGTTGGGTTTGTATGTTTGGTTTGCCAATGCATCCAACTGTAGGGGCATATTTATTCAAGGTATGTTGCACAGGGATATTGCGAAGATACCATTTTCCCAAAGACCTGAACATGGGCAGTAGAGCAATATCTGGGACAAAGGCAAGGACGCCATGTTCCCTAAGATCCGCTGTATGCAGCAAGCTTTGGTAAAGGGTGACAGTGTACTCAGTGCATGAGTCTGTGAGAGAGGCTGAACATGCTAACCTCCTCTTCATCCGTCCCTGATCCTATAGTCCAAGTCCAATGTAAATGTGGTTGAGCAAGTGCTGTATAACCAGGCACATTTGGCTAACACTGTGATTGCGGTCACATTGGCCAAGGCACTACTTGGAGAACATCATAAAAAAACCAATGAACATCATTATGCTGTTGAAAGAAGGAATTAGTTTTGAGGCATGCATACATGATCCTTGCAAATACACAGCGACTTGCAAATGTAGCCAACCCCTCAAAAGATTTATGCAGGGGCGGATTGGACCACCGGGAAACCGGGCCATTTCCCGGTGGGCCGGCCCCTAATAGTCACTAAAAGGCCGCTCACCCCATTGGCGGGGCCGCAGACCGCCATCTCTGCGGTTAACGGGCGGCCGTGGCCGCAGCACTGTGCCCCAAACAAATATGGCTGCGGGCAGCCTCGGCTATTACAGAAATAAAAATGGCCGCGGGAGTGCTGGTGCGCATGTGCGACCGCACGCAGCTGCTCCCGCGGTTCTGTGTGTGGCAAGCACTCACTGTGAGGATGGCTGCGCAGGGAGGCTCTCTCCCTGCTGTACATCCCCGGCCGCTTCTGTCCTCAGACTCTGTAGCTGCCGGCTGCCAGTACACTGTCACACTACATTAGAGGCAGCAGCGCCGGCAGCACAGAGCTCTCTCCCTGGCTTCCAACCCACTTTCATGTGTCATCATCAGTCATGACAGCAGGGACTGGAAAGGGGGCGGAGCAACACGGAGTTGAGGGGCGGGGCTACACGAGTGGAAGGGGGCGGAGCTACACGGGAGCACACATCTAATGAAAGGAAGAAGTAGATGAAGTGCCAGCCAGCTTGATTTTAAGGTAACTAAAGTGTGAGAGAGAGGTTCATACTGTGAGGCATATGTATAATGGACATCACGGTGTGGGGCATATGTATAATGGACATCACGGTGTGGGCATATGTATAATGGGCATCAGGGTGTGCGGCATATGTATAATGGAGCATCACGGTGTGGGGCATATGTATAATGGAGCATCACGGTGTGCGGCATATGTATAATGGGCATCACGGTGTGCGGCATATGTATAATGGGCATCACGGTGTGTGACATATGTATAATGGCATCACGGTGTGCGGCATATGTATAATGGAGCATCACGGTGTGCGGCATATGTATAATGGAGTATCACGGTGTGTGGCATATGTATAATGGAGTATCACGGTGTGTGGCATATGTATAATGGGGCATCACGGTGTGCGGCACAAGTATAATGGGCATCACGGTGTGCGGCATATGTATAATGGCATCAGGGTGTGCGGCATATGTATAATGGGCATCACGGTGTGAGGCATATGTGTAATGGGCATCACGGTGTGTGGCATATGTATAATGGGCATCACGGTGTGTGGCATATGTATAATGGGCATCACGGTGTGAGGCATATGTATAATGGCATCACGGTGTGTGGCATATGTATAATGGGCATCACGGTGTGCGGCATATGTATAATGGCATCACGGTGTGCGGCATATGTATAATGGCATCAGGGTGTGCGGCATATGTATAATGGGCATCACGGTGTGAGGCATATGTATAATGGGCATCACGGTGTGAGGCATATGTATAATGGGCATCACGGTGTGAGGCATATGTATAATGGGCATCACGGTGTGTGGCATATGTATAATGGGCATCACGGTGTGCGGCATATGTATAATGGGCATCATGGTGTGCGGCATATGTATAATGGCATCAGGGTGTGCGGCATATGTATAATGGCATCAGGGTGTGCGGCATATCTATAATGGGCATCAGGGTGTGCGGCATATGTATAATGGGCATCACGGTGTGCGGCATATGTATAATGGCATCAGGATGTGTGGCATATGTATAATGGGCATCACGGTGTATGGCATATCTATAATGGGCATCACTGTCTCCTCCACCACTTTGTGACTCCCCTCCCTGCATCCCCTGCCACTCTGCATCCCCCCTCCTACCCTGCATCCTGTGCCACCATGCCCCCTCACACTCTGCGTCCTGTGCCACCCTGTGTAAGTCCTCACTCCCTTCGTTCTCAGCCACTCTGCATCTCCCCTCCCAGCATTCTACGGCACCCTCCATCCCCCCCCTCCCTCCCTGCATCCTCTTCCACCCTGCCACTCTACTGTGTTGGGAGACCCCCTGTCACCCCCCCCCCCCCCCCCATCTCTATCTCCCCAGCCCCACAGGCTGTAGAATAAACGCTGTACGCATGCGCCTATTCTGCAGCCTGAGGGGCTGGGGACATAGCCAGCAGCTAAGAGAGCCACTAGCCATGCCCTCACAGCGGCAAAAATTGGGCGTGGCCTTGTTGGAATAGGCCACACCCCCATATTGATAGGCCACACCCCCTAAAAATTCGGGCGCGCCTCCGGCGCGCAACAACACACCCCCCCCCCCCTCTTAGGGCTGCTTCAAGATTTTTCCCGGGCTGGTTTTAATTCCCAATCCGCCCCTGGATTTATGTGTATGGCAAATAACACTTAACACTTCGAGTGTCAAGTGAAATTGTCAAAATAGATGTGAAAGTTTCCAAGCAAACATTGTTATTCATCATATGACCTGTACTGTTACTATCACAAACCGCGGTACGCAGTCCCGTTTACGACCACGTCCCTTACCTTCACGCTGGTCCGCCCTGCGCTGCAGGTCCAATGCTTGCGCCGCCTCAGGTGGTGGATCATGGTGCGATGCCCCTTGTGCCCCCTGCACCCCCGTGGGCAGTTGGCAATGCCCATTGCCAGTTTCACGCTGGACCCATGCAGCATGGGCGCCGCCATGACACCTGTGGCCAGCTGACCGTATGGGCCAATCGCACTGTCCACTGGTCTGAACTCTGACCTGTACACCTTGAGCGGAATCAAGGTGTACACTGACACTTCCTGGTTCTGATTGATGCTGCGGCTTGCAGCCAATCACGAGCAGGCAGGGGGAATATAGATCAGGGCTTGGGCCCAACTTCCTTGCCTTGAACAATTGCTCTAATCTGTTCCCTGAGTTCTACTCCTGTGTCAGAGAAGTTCCCAAGGCTCCAGGCTATCCAGTCTTACCAGCGATACCATCTCCACGTGCCCTGCTGCTGCTGCCACTTACCTGGTTACCGTCCATCTTCCAGAGACTCCTGCTAATAGACTGCGGTTGAGTGAGCAAGTTATCCCCAGCAGAGGACACCGCTGGCCCTGGCTGGCAATCCCTCGCTAGCTTCCAGGATAGACACCCATTGGCTCCCAGGCCAAACTGCTATTACCAACAGTGACTTTCTCCATTTCAGTCCTGATCTGTCGACAGGCACTGTCAACATCCGGGTCGACTCTCAGCTACTGCGTTCTCCTAGTGACCAATACCATCTGTGTCCTATCCGACGACCATCAGTTGCTGTGCCATCTGTATTTGTCGCACTCCGTCCACACTGACCGGCATCCCAGGTCGACTATGCACTGACGTGCCCCCAGAGACTTTAAACAACCTTCTTCTGGATATCGACATCAACACCTCCAGCTCCCAGGCTGTTGATTAACGACTCCCAAGTCGTCAATTCCTGCAGCTCCCAGGCTGTTCACTGTCATCCCCGGCTCCCAGGCCATCTCAAGACATACCCTCAAGCCTCCAGTGTCCTAAGTCCCAGCCACCTTCCAGAGGACCAGGGCAGGGGGCCGCGACCTGCTTGTCAGATGCAGCTAAGTCCAAAGTTCCTTGCGGGACTCCCTGGAGAATACCGCTGGCAAGTTAGACTCCGCGCCCCTGCTTCTGGTCTCCGCCAACCCTCTGGTTCGCTGTGCCCTGGTTACCCCGTGCATGTCATATATCAAACCTCCTGCTTTCTGCTTCCCAGCACCCTCCACTGGTCCACTACGGTCACAGCCGGGAACACAAAAAACCCCGGTGCTGACAGTTACCTTATATAGGGAATATAATCTTTTTTTTTTTATTAAACATTTTTATTTGAATTTATATCACATATTGTGGATATTTTTGAACATCTCTCAGAGATGCTGGCACTCAAAGGGTTAACAGACCTGATCGCATGGCTGCGAATTCGCACTGCAAATGATTTACTGCACATGTGTATGGACCACAGCAGGAGAAAAGAAGATGGTCGCCAGCAGCAGGAGAAAAGAAGATGGTCGCCAGCAGCAGGAGAAAAGAAGATGGTGGCCAGCAGCAGGAGAAAAGAAGATGGTGGCCAGCAGCAGGGGAAAAGAAGATGGTAGCCAGCAGCAGCAGGAGAAAAGAAGATGGTGGCCAGCAGCAGGAGAAAAGAAGATGGTGGGCAGCAGCAGGAGAAAAGAAGATGGTGGCCAGCAGCAGCAGGAGAAAAGAAGATGGTGGCCAGCAGCAGGAGAAAAGAAGATGACTATGAGCCACCTATGCCCCTCCTAGTCCACCGGGTGTTCGGGCATTAGGCCCGTGTGGAATATTCAGCCCCTCTCAGCATGTGGGCATCATAGTCATGCCCTCTTGGTTTGTGTGAATATTATTGTTGGACCCCTTGGTCCTGAGCCATGAGATTAGCTGGACACTAGGCCTGGCGCCCCAATAAGTCAGGCACTAGGTCCATGGCCCCGGTCAGCCACTCACTAGGCCCATGGCCCCCATTACCTGGGCGCTAGGCTGGAGGCCCCACGAGTCAGGCTCTAGGCCCAGGGCTAACGCCCATCTTAGTAAATATACCCTTTAGAGTCATCGTTCATTTTTGCCCGGCTGTTACCAGAAGTCCCTGGCGGATAATTTCAGCGAGTGTCTACTTCAGTACAACTACGAGCACATACATGGAGATCAGTGGATTTCCGCGAGTCTTCTACCATCTCAGAAGACAAAAGAGGTCACGAATAGATCTCTGCTCAGTCTCAGCAGTAAGAGGCTTACCAATGTAATCTTTACACAGCCCCTGCTAAGAGCAAAGCACTGTAAGTTCTGTCCTTTAAAGTCATAATTGGATTTTATCCGAATGAGAACGTGTATGATCTCTCGTTTTTGTAGTGTGGGAGCGGAAAGGGCCTTTGATGATTTTGTCTTACAATACATTTGCAGCTGATCTTCATGCATATTGCAGCAGCGAGGGGATGTTCTCGGCTGCGCTGACATTTGCGTGTCATGAATTATTATTTAATATCTGTATTAATTAGACTGGTTTCCACGCATTAGGTAATGCGGCGCCTATGGTCGGGATCAATAAAGATAGGGGAGCGAGCTTCCCTTTACTGAATATTAATTTCCTGCAATGATAACTTTGGGGGGAATTCATTGCTACAAACACATTAATTGTTGCGAAGACATTTAGTATTGAGACAAAATATCTCTTGTGCTCATTTTTCCTTAAGAAAGGAATTTTCATGTATGAATATTCAATGTTCTTCTTGACATTTTCAATGAGTCCGTGATTTTAGGAAATCACAACTGGTAACAATTATGGGCTTACTCCTAGTCGGAACAGCGGCTGATGGGCCTCATTCAAGACAGATTTAACTACTTTTAGAGCCTCCTCCTCCGGGAGAAGCCGGGAAGAGACTATCAGCAGCACTGTGGGGGGCGGGGCCTGATCTCTACGTCATCAAGCCCCGCCCAGTAAGCAAATACCTCAATTCGTGGGTCTCCAAGGAGGGGGCAGGGCTAAAATATCACAATTAGCATAATTTTAGCCCCGCCCCCAAAATGCTGCAAATCGCGTTATTTAGCCCTGTTTAGACAGATGCGGGGGAATGCAGAAGGCTTGCCCTCCTATCCAGGGGTCATTCCGTGAGCGTAGGCAACCATGATTCAGAAAAGTTGCCACCCAGAAAAAAATAATAAGCCCCGTGCAAAATAGCGATGTATTCACAGATCCGTTCGCAAAACCTGGAACATCCCGAATATACATACATGTTATTATGTTTGTATCGTGTGGTATATGCTGGATCGATTCACCGGGGATCACCAGCGCTGAGGGCATCTTGCGTCACTGGGAATCAGCATAAATATCATTAAACAAGCCCCCGGATTCCAATTGGCTAGTTTCAGTCCAAGGGGCGGGCTCTCATAGCTGGTGATTTCTATGGGGATCAATCCAGCACATCTAGTGCTATCTTCGAAAACCCATGCAGTTCCTCTTCCCTGCCTGGGGTGTCGCTGTCTGCTGTGGTGTTTCTAGCACAGGTCTGGTTTGCATATCAGTGCTGGTATACAGACCACACTGTGTTTGAAGCACTACAGCAGACAGCGACACCCCAGGCAGGGAAGAGGAACTGTATGGGTTTTCAAAGATAGCGGGTGCTAGAATGAACACAATGGGTGAGATTCTATGGTTTGCGCTAAATGCGCATGTTTTATTCACGCACCACATCGCCGCAAATCGCCTTTTTCTAATTCGCACTTTTCAGCCAAAATTCGATTATTTAATGTGATGCGCATTGGAGGCTGAAAAGTGCGAAGAGGGGCGATTTGCGGCGAAGTGGTGCGCTCTATTTAGTCCTGAAAATGTGCGATTTTCATGTCTGAAAATCGCACATTTGCAGGACAGCGCAAAGTGTAAAAAAAAAACGAGCGCGGGGTCCCCCGCCCGAGTATAACCAGCCCCGGGCTCACTGACCCGGTGCTGGTGACATAAAATCAGGGTCTCCGACAAATCGGGGTCCCCTTGATTTCATGAAACCAGCACCAGGCTCAAGGTCCGGCGCTGGTTCCCAAAATACGGGGGACAAAGTGACTAGGGGTCCCCCGTATTTTAAGAATCAGCACCGGAAACAACCAGCCAGCAGGGTAATGCCACAGCCGGGGGAAACTTATTATATAAGCTCCCGCGGCCAAAGCATTAACCCCCTGGCTGGTCAGCATGGGCAGGGGTCCTGGGGAAGTGGGGACCCCCCCAATGAAGGGGTCCCCCCCTCCAGGACTTACCAGCCCATGCTGATAGTCCGGGGCTGTCCCCGATGCCCCTGGGCGGTGGGCATCGGGCTGATGGCTTGTGTAAAAAAAAGAAGTACAACTATTGTTTTATACTGGCGAACTATGAGTCCCAGCAAGCCTACCCCGCATGCTGGGACTTGGAGAACCACAAGTCCCAGCATGCGGGGCATTAAAGGGCCCGCTGGCACTTGTAGTTCAGCAGTACAAAAAATAGTTAACAAAATCACACTGACACACTGTAAAATAAAAGTTTAATACATACCAAACACACACACACTGATACTTACCTACCTTGAGCCCGTAGGTCGGTCCCTGGGTCCGGGCTCCGGGGCTCCAGGGCAGAAGAGTCCGGTTCCGGGGCCTTGGTCCTGGTTCCGGGGCTGGTCCTGGGGTTCCAAGGCTCCTGGGCTGCAGAATCCGGGGTCCGGGATCCGAGGTAGTCCCCAGGGGTACCTAAGGAAGCAAATCCAACTCACCTGGTCCCCGGCGACGACCTCGGAATCCTCTCCGGTGACAGCGCTGGTCCCATCTGCTACCCGGCTCGCAGGACTTTGACAGGCGCTGAGATGTTTCCTCCTCGGCGTCTCTGCACAGAATGATTTCTTGGCCAATCAGGAGCCGAGAAAGTCGGCTCCTGATTGGCCAGAAATCATTCTAACTAGAGACGCCGAGGAGGAAACATCTCTGCTCTAGATGCGCTGAGATGTTACTTCCTCGGCGTCTGTATTCAGAATGATTTCTGGCCAATCAGGAGCCGACTTTCTCGGCTCCTGATTGGCCAAGAAATCATTCTGTGCAGAGACGCCGAGGAGGAAACATCTCAGCGCCTGTCAAAGTCCTGCGAGCCGGGTAGCAGATGGGACCAGCGCTGTCACTGGAGAGGATTCCGAGGTCGTCGCCGGGGACCAGGTGAGTTGGATTTGCTTCCTTAGGTACCCCTGGGGACTACCTCGGATCCCGGACCCCGGATTCTGCAGCCCAGGAGCCCCGGAACCCCAGGACCAGCCCCGGAACCAGGACCAAGGCCCCGGAACCGGACTCTTCTGCCCTGGAGCCCCGGAGCCCGGACCCAGGGACCGACCTACGGGCTCAAGGTAGGTAAGTATCAGTGTGTGTGTGTGTTTGGTATGTATTAAACTTTTATTTTACAGTGTGTCAGTGTGATTTTGTTAACTATTTTTTGTACTGCTGAACTACAAGTGCCAGCGGGCCCTTTAATGCCCCGCATGCTGGGACTTGTGGTTCTCCAAGTCCCAGCATGCGGGGTAGGCTTGCTGGGACTCATAGTTCGCCAGTATAAAACAATAGTTGTACTTCTTTTTTTTACACAAGCCATCAGCCCGATGCCCACCGCCCAGGGGCATCGGGGACAGCCCCGGTCTATCAGCATGGGCTGGTAAGTCCTAGAGGGGGGGACCCCTTCATTGGGGGGGTCCCCACTTCCCCAGGACCCCTGCTGACCAGCCAGGGGGTTAATGCTTTGGCCGCGTGAGCTTATATAATAAGTTTCCCCCGGCTGTGGCATTACCCTGCTGGCTGGTTGTGTCCGGTGCTGGTTATTAAAATACGGGGGACCCCTAGTCACTTTGTCCCCCGTATTTTGGGAACCAGCGCCGGACCTTGAGCCTGGTGCTAGTTTCATGAAATCAAGGGGACCCCGATTTGTTGGGGACCCTGATTTTATGTCACCAGCACTGGCTCAGTGAGCCCGGGGCTGGTTATACTCGGGCGGGGGACCCCGCGCTCGTTTTTTTTTTTATTTTAACCCTTTATTTTATTTTTTACAGCAGAACCCTGCACAGAACGTTGCGATCTGTGCAGGGTTCTGGCTTATTCGCCAAACAGACCCTGGTTTGAAATAAATGCGAAAATTAGGCACCTAATTAATGCGATGTGCAAATGCGCATTGCATTAAATAAGCGACTTGTATACTTTTCTATACGAAAACATCTGGATGCGATAAAAATGCGAATTAATCTCGCAATTTTTATCAGCATACCTTAACCCCTTACCGCCGCAGCCTGTTTTTGCCTTCCTGACAGAGCCCTTTTTTTCAAATCTGACATGTATCACTTTATGTGGGGATAACTTTTTTTTGCTTTTACTTATCCCAGTGATTTTGAGATTGTTTTCTCGTGACACATTGTACTTCAAATTAGTGGTAAATTTTGGTCGATACAGTCTGTGTTTTTTTGTGAAAAATACCAAAATGTCGTAAAAAAAATTGAAAATTTAGCAATTTGAAAAATGTTAAATTTTCTGCTTGTGAGACAAATAATCATACCACTCAAAATAGTTAATAACTAACAAAGACCATATGTCTACTTTATGTTGCCATCATTATTTCAACCTCCTTTTAATTTTTTTGGACACTAGGAGGCTTAAAATATGAATAGCAAATTCTCAAATTTTCAAGAAAATTTCAAACACTGATTTTTTTAGGGACCAGTTCAGTTCTGATGTGACTTTGAGGGACTTGTATGTGAGACACCCCCATAAATGATACCATTTCAAAAACTGCACCCCTCACAGTATTCAAAACAGCATTTTGGAAGTTTGTTAACCCTTTAGGTGTTTCACAGGAATTAAAACAACGTGTAGGTGAAATTTCAAAATTTCATTTTTTTTGCAGATTTTCAATTTTAATACATTTTTCTAAGGAACACAGTAGATTTTACTAGAGAAATGTGACTAAAAATTGATTCCCCCAATTCTTTTGTTTACATAAATATCCTATATGTGGCCCTAGTGTGCACGTTGACCAAACCACAGGCTTCATAATAGAAGGAGCACCTACTTGATTTTGGAGCCTCCTTTTTATGAGATTATTTTTTAGGCACCATGTAGGTTTCTAGGCACCATAAGATGCTAAAAGTTAGGAACCCCCCCACAAGTGACCCCATTTTGCAAACTACACCCCTCAGGTAATTCATCTAGGGGTATAGTGTACATTTCAAACCCCCAGGGGTTTCACCAATTTTGGTACAACTGGGCTGTGAAAATGAAAAATTACATTTTTTTACACAAAAATGCAGTTCTGACTCAAAATTTTTCATTTTCACAAGGAATGAAGGAGACAAAGCACCCTAAAATCTGTGCCGCAATTTCTCCCGAGTACGGCAATGCCTCATATGTGACCAAAAAATACCATTTGGGTGCATGGCAGGACTCCGAAGGGAAGGAGTGATATTTGGATTTTGCAGCACAGATTCTGGTGGAATGAATGGTGGGTGCTATGTCGCATTAGCAAGACCCCCGAAGCACCAATACAGTGGAACCCCCCCACAAGTGACCCCATTTCGCAAACTACACCCCTCAGGGAATTCATCTAGGGCAGGGGTGTCAAACTCAAATTCATCGGGGGCCACATCGGCAGTTTGGTCACCCTCAAAGGGCCGGTTGTATCTTTAGGACTATGTGTCCACTCTTTATTAGCATGCCACCTCTATTAGATAATAATCGTCATATATATACAGCATCACTCTCGGACTCCAACAAAGTTACATTAGTGACTTTAATAAGTAATTTGTTTCTATATACACAAAATGTCCTGGTACTCCCCTTAGGAAAAAAAAACTTCCCTGGTTCCCTGGGCTGGCCATTTATTTACTAATATAAATATATTTTTGTGCCCCCCTCATTCTTTTTTTTACTTTTCAGCCCCCTCCTATTTAATTTGACATTTGTGCTCCCTTTTTTTTTTTTTACTTTTTTTGCTCCAGCCTCCCCCCCTTATATTTAATTGTGCTGTGCGGCCCCCAGCCCCTGATGTAGTTGAGGATGTTTTGTCCGTGGCTCCCCTCCCCTTAAATTTACTTACCTCGAGTCTGGCTGCCTGTGCCTGGTGCTTCAGTGACGAGTTGCTCCTCTGCTGCTCCTGCCGCGTGCTCAGCCTGACAGCCTCAGAGCAAAATCACTTCCTGTCGGTCTCATAGCAGCAACAGGCAGCCTTGCGATTGGCTGTCTGTTGCTAGGCTACCCGAGACCAGTCCCGGGCCGGAATGGATGCAGACGTGCAGGGCGCTGCGCCGCTGCATACATTACATTTCTGACACATGCTATTGCTGCCTACCAGTGCAGCCACCGCTACCCGCAGCGTACCCCCCACACGGCGCACATTGAAAAAAAAAAAAGAGGAATTCCTTATGCCGGGCAGATGGCGGCGGCTGTGCGGGCCACATTAGCAGGTCTGGCGGGCCGGATTCGGCCCGCGGGCCTTGTGCTTGACACCTATGATCTAGGGGTATAGTGTACATTTCAAACCCCCAGGGGTTTCACCAATTTTGGTACAACTGGGCTGTGAAAATGAAAAATTACATTTTTTTACACAAAAATGCAGTTCTGGCTCAAAAATTTTCATTTTCACAAGGAATGAAGGAGACAAAGCACCCCAAAATCTGTGCCCCAATTTCTCCCGAGTACGGCAATGCCTCATATGTGACCAAAAAATACCATTTGGGTGCATGGCAGGACTCAGAAGGGAAGGAGTGATATTTGGATTTTGCAGCACAGATTCTGGTGGAATGAATGGTGGGTGCTATGTCGCATTAGCAAGAACCCCGAAGCACCAATACAGTGGAACCCCCCCACAATTGACCCCATTTTGCAAACTACACCCCTCAGGGAATTCATCTAGGGGTATAGTGTACATTTCAAACCCCCAGGGGTTTCACCAATTTTGGTACAACTGGGCTGTGAAAATGAAAAATTACATTTTTTTACACAAAAATGCAGTTCTGACTCAAAATTTTTCATTTTCACAAGGAATGAAGGAGACAAAGCACCCCAAAATCTGTGCCGCAATTTCTCCCGAGTACGGCAATGCCTCATATGTGACCAAAAAATGGCAGGACTCAGAAGGGAAGGAGTGATTCTTGGATTTTGCAGCACAGATTCTGGTGGAATGAATGGTGGGTGCTATGTCGCATTAGCAAGACCCCCGAAGCACCAATACAGTGGAACCCCCCCACAAGTGACCCCATTTTGCAAACTACACCCCTCAGGGAATTCATCTAGGGGTATAGTGTACATTTCAAACCCCCAGGGGTTTCACCAATTTTGGTACAACTGGGCTGTGAAAATGAAAAATTACATTTTTTTACACAAAAATGCAGTTCTGGCTCAAAATTTTTCATTTTCACAAGGAATGAAGGAGACAAAGCACCCCAAAATCTGTGCCGCAATTTCTCCCGAGTACGGCAATGCCTCATATGTGACCAAAAAATACCATTTGGGTGCATGGCAGGACTCCGAAGGGAAGGAGTGATATTTGGATTTTGCAGCACAGATTCTGGTGGAATGAATGGTGGGTGCTATGTCGCATTAGCAAGACCCCCGAAGCATGGTGAAATGATGAACCTAATAATCCATAGATGTGTGGTATATTTTAAAACACTCCTTCATACATAGGGCAGTATTCAATGTAGAAAATTCTCTGTGCATGGCGAGAGATTTTTTCTCTCGCCATGCACTCGCCGTGTTCCGTAGCCTCCTGCTCCCACTATTCAACGTATTTAAGACTCGCCGCCACTCGC
Source organism: Crinia signifera (assembly GCF_055691185.1). NCBI lineage: Eukaryota > Metazoa > Chordata > Amphibia > Anura > Myobatrachidae > Crinia > Crinia signifera. The sequence continues at coordinate 319,504,099 of NC_139221.1, forward strand.
GGCGAGTCTTCAACCCCTGCAGCGGACGAGCGTCCGCGGCAGGGAGCTGACAGGGAGCCGTGGGACGGTGGCATCCAGGGAGATTAAAGTCTCCCTGGATGCCCCAGAACATATGTGGAGGGTAGGGCCCCCCCCCGGGACCCAGGCAGCACAGGCTGCCCCCCCCTATAGCCAGCGGGGGACCCAGTATTCACTGCACCCGAACGTGCATCGGGTGCAGTGAATATATGAATATCTAATGAGCGGCTCGAGCGCTCCGGCCCCCTGCTGGCTGCACTGTGTAAAAAAAAAAAATTAAAAAAAATATTTTTTTTTTATTAAATATATATTCATGTGCTATAAGCACATGAATAAAAATAACATGCCCCTTCACAGAAAAAAAAAACCTGATTTTTTTACACCAAAATTAAAAAAAAAACCCTTTTAGATTAAAAGTTCACATTCCAGCTCTCCATCAAAAGATGGAGAATTTCTACACGGAGAGAGACGGCGAAAATCACTTAGAAAGACGGCGAATATTTCACATTGAATAGGGTGGTTCACTTTTGGAGAGCAAAATGCTCCGTCCAGGGCGAAAAAAGCAAAAATTCTCCATAAAACACGGAGAATTTTTCTCATTGAATACTGCCCATAGGCCGGGTTTGTCGGGGCAAGTTTCACAGTGGAAAATAGTTTGCTTTCTTATTCCCTTTTTATAGCAAACTTTGCACCTTTTTTGTGTCCTGCCCTTTTTTCCAGTGGAGGGGATTTCGTTAGGAAAATGCTGCCCTGATACAATACGGGGGCCAGTACTAGAAGTACTGGGGCCAGTACTAGAAGTACTGGGGCCCTCTGCCTGCTGGTTCCCAAATATTAGGCCTTTTATGACTTCCTCTTGAAAGTGCATAAATGTCCCCGTCTGGCTGGTAGAACGGAATAGTACGTAAGCGTTATACAGTGCCATCTGGATGATATACACGGCCATCTTCTTATACCATATTTTTGTTTTCCGCAGGGCACTGTACGGCTTCAGTACCTGATCTGAAAGATCCACTCCGCCCATGTACTTATTGTAATCTAGGATACAAATAGGTTTTGAGGTGTGGGTACTGGTACCTCGTACAGGGACGGAGGTGGTACTGTCTCCGTGAATTGTTGTCAGTATAAGGACATCCCTCTTGTCCTTATATTTGACCAACAACATATTTTCGGTGGATTGTGCCCTGCTTTCACCCTTTCTCAGTAATTGGGCAACGTGCGTTTTTGGGAGGCCTCTTTGGTTCTTGCGCAGAGTACTGCAAGCTGCTGTACCTCTTGAACCAAGGGCCTTAAACAGGGGGATGCTGGTGTAAAAGTTATCCACATAGAGGTGATAACCCTTATCCAGGAAGGGGTGCACTAAATCCCAGACAATCTTTCCACTAACACCTACGAGGGGGGGGGGGCATTCTGGCGGTTCAATTCTTGTGTCCTTCCCTTCATATACCCTAAACCTGTGGGTGTACCCTGAGGTACTTTCGCACAGCTTATACATTTTTATGCCATACCTTGCCCTCTTATTGGGAAGGTACTGGCGGAATTTAACCCTTCCTTTAAAATGTATAAGTGACTCGTCTACACAAATGAATTTTTCGGGGATGTACATCTCAGCAAATTTGGCGCTGAAATGATCAATGACCGGCCTGACTTTGAATAGCCGGTCAAAGGTGGGATCATCTCTGGGTGGGCACTGTGCATTATCGTTGTAATGCAAAAATTTAAGGATCGTCTCAAAACGAGTGCGGGTCATGGCCATACGATGAAGTGGGGTGCTGTACAGAACATCTGTACTCCAATATTGCCTAATTTCTGGCTTTTTAACTATGCCCATATGTAACACCAGACCCCAAAACGTCATCATCTCTACTGCATCTACAGGGGTCCACCTAGCAAATGATGACGTGGGGTTTTGGGCAATAAACTGCTGGGCATATAAATTACTTTGGTCCACCATTAAATTTATAAAATCATCAGAGAAAAAGACTTTGAAAAAGTCAATTTCTTTGAGGCCTGTAGTATCAAATTGGATTCCTGGGTTGGCCAAAAACTCAGGAACCTGGGGCTCAAAATTGTCTGGTGGTGGGGTCCATACGAGATCAATCATTGGGGGGGGGGTCTCAGCTGCTCTACGGGGGCGTCTTTGAGGGGGTCCCTCATCACTAGAGGAGGAAGAGGAGCTTAAGACGAATGCAAATTCATCGCTTACTTCACTGGCTGTGTCAGTGTCAGAGGCAATAAGGGCATATGCCTCCTCCGCTGAAAACAGTCTTTGCGATGATTAGGACATTTTTATTATTTTTGTGTTTGTGTAAGTGTAGTGTTTCAACACGTGTATAGTGTAGGGGGGGGGGTACAAACTTTATTTCAACACGGGGGGTATGTAGTGTGTATGTAGTGCTTTAACACGTGTAAGTAAAAAGAAAAAAAAAAAAGCTCCTGCGCCAAAAATTGAGCACAGATGTTGGTCAGTAACGTCCGTCACTGATCAGCGCTCAGCGGCCACAGGACACCCACAAAATCACTGTGGGTGTAAAAAAAAAAAAAAAAAAAAAAACCCCACAGCACCCTCCAAAAAAAAAAAAATTAAAAAAAACTGCTGATGAGTCAAAGGCAACAGGAATTTGATCCAAAAAAAAAAAAATTAGATCAACCCTGTGCCAAAAATGCTGATCAGTGATGTACGTCACTGATCAGCGCTCAGCGGCCACAGGACACCCACAAAAAAAAATTAAAAAAAAATTAAAAAAAAACCCCACAGCACCCTCCAAAAAAAATAAATAAAAAAAACTGCTGATGAGTCAAAGGCAACAGGAATTTGATCCAAAAAAAAAAAATTAGATCAACCCTGTGCCAAAAATGCTGATCAGTGATGTACGTCACTGATCAGCGCTCAGCGGCCACAGGACACCCACAAAATCACCGTGGGTGTAAAAAAAATAAAAAAATAAAAACCCCACAACACCCTAAAAAAAAAAAAAAAAACTGCTGATCAGTGATGCAACACTGATTAGCAGTGAGGGGCAGCAGGCACACAACTTTTGGTGCAACCTAACGGGGTATATATATAAAAAAAAAACCCTGCACCCCAAAAAAGTTGCTGATCAGTTAATTTATACTGATCAGCACAAAAGGGGGGCAGCAGGGGGCAGCAGAGACAAAATTATATTATACAATATTATGTTCTATGACACAATGACGCTGCAGCAGCAGCAGCACAAGCACCAGGAAGCAACAGCAACCAGGAAGCACCAGCAGCTGGCAGCACGGATGCCACCAACGCTGATCAGGTCAGTATAAGGGGACAGATGGGCACGGAGACCGCTCTGCACGCTGTTCCTGACCGAAATGGCGGCTGCAGGGCTGTCTCCGTTATTTTCTGTGAGGTGTAATGGCTGTGATTGGTCCGTCGGTCCGACGGACCAATCACAGCCTTGGGGGCAGGTGGGGTGAGGTGGGGTGACCACCAGTGACCCCTTTACACCCGGTGGTGATTGGTGCTGTACTTAACAGCACCAATCACCACCGATCCCTGTGTTACCGAGCGACGTTATTCGCCGGTACACAGAAAACGCTGTAATTGGCTGTTCACATTTAAACAGCCAATCACAGCGATCGCCGATGGGGGGGGGCATCGCTGCCCCCCCTGGGCAATGAGGGAAGATGTCTGCTGTCAGGGACAGCAGCCATCGTCCCTCTGTCACCGCGTCTATAGACGCGGTGACAGTTTACAGTCATGACGTACATTTATGCCATGTGTCGGGAAGTACATCCCGACCATGACGTAAATGTACGTCAAATGTCAGGAAGGGGTTAACGCACATAATATGCGATTTCAGTCCCTTAGCGCATCACATTAAATTTGCGATTTCTATGAAAAATGCGATATCGCCATTTTGTGGTCTAATTACCGCAAAATAAGCAAAATCGCATCCCATAGAATGTCACCCTATATATTACACATAAGATTACATACATATATATATGTGCGCTGCACTTCATGGTCAGCACCAGTGCCGTAACTACACATTTTTGGTGCTCTGTGCCAGAAAGGGAATTGGTGCTCCCCATAGAAAAAAAGGACAGTGCGCTCCGAAGGTGCGTGTGCAAAATGTAGGGGTGTGACTTTATGGGAAAGGGGCCTGGACACATATTAGTACCAATTCACATTAAACCACAGAGAAGTGTCCCTTATTCACATTGTACGAGACAGTAGTGCCACTTCCACTTCGGCTGCACACAGAGGGTGATACCACACTGCACCAGCAAACACACAGGGTTACAGTGGTTATGGTATATTAGATCTACACTGTCTAGGTCTACAGTCATATGGTCGACCGCTAACGGCCGACAGTCAAAAGGTCAATATGGTCCAAAGGTCGACAGTGAAAAAGGTCGAAAGGGTCAAAAGGACGACAGTGAAAAGGTCGACAGGGTCCAAAGGTTGACAGTGAAAAGGTCGGTTAGATAGGGTACATTTACTAAGATGAGAGTTCTACTGAAGATGGGATGTTGCCCATAGCAACCAATCCAATTCTATTATCTTTTAGAAGGGGCTAAATAAATAAGTAGAATCTGATTGGTTGCTATGCAACATACCATCTTCAGTAGACCTCCCACCTTAAGCTGGGTACACACTGGACAATATCGTTAAAAGTATTGTGTACATATCGTGTACGGTCAATATCGTCAACGATGCGCGCGACAGCTGGTTGTTAACGACTTCCCTGCGGTCTGTACATTTAGCTCAATGTGACAATCTCGTCAGCGACCACATGTAGGGAGCGGGAGGGTGACATCACTGACTGATGTCATCGGATTGCCATCAGGCCCTGTCCGCTGATAGGTAAGGAAATGATGAATGTTTATAAGTAACTTTTTATAGGATCCTTTTAGTCACCATGAACCTTTCAGTAATGATGGTTAAAGCACAATATTTCAACTCGTTACACTAATTGGCTTTATTAACTCTCCAAACATTGTACCCAATGGTGACATTTAACGGTTTCCTTTGTCAGAGACGGTAAAAAATAATAATAATACACCTATATATCCTGGCAGGCGTCTACTCACAGCAAGTGATGTACTCTGCCGTCGCCTGTACAGGCCGGAGCATTTAGCATGTTCATTTATTTTTTAATGTGTTCTAGATTGTCGCACATCATCTCAGCACTTACAGGATACGGTGTGGAGCCTCTGCAGTCGCTAGTTTAGCACGGAGGACAATATCGTGAGCCGTGTGTGTCAATTAATAGGTGATGAGGGATGGGTCACCTCACATTTCACAGCAAGAAGTGCACATAGGGGCAAATTCAGACCCATTTTTTAGGGACCCTGAATTTTGCGATCTGACCATCGGGGTACTGGACAAATTTGGATCACTATGAGTGGTCCAGAATTGGCCCCTTTAGTATAAGAGATAATAGCAGCTAAAATTGGATTCTTACCTGCTCTATAACTGAGCTGCAAGGGTGGGGCATCTATACTGGGTGCAGGGGCAGCGTCATCACTGGTAGAATGCGGGGGTGTGGCCCAAATCGGGCGTCACCCTTCAATGGGGTGTCACCATGACAACTTGTTTGTCCCTGTGATTTTATGAAACCAGGACCGGCTCTTTGAGCCCGGGGCTGACTAAGCTCAGGAGGGTGGACCCCACGCCGTTTATTTCCCAGTTTTTTTGTATTTAACCCTTTTTTTGGACAGAACCATGCACAGATAACAATGATCTGTGCATGGTTCTGTCAAATTCGACAGTCAGAACCTCGTCTAATTTTTGGCGATTTTTGGTAACGTTTACCAAAAATCGCACCCTATTACATGTGCCAGTTGATACTTTATAATGGGAAAACATATGGATGCGATTTGAAGTGTGACTAAAAATTGCCACCTCAAAAAGTGCGTTTTTTTGCCGCGAACCGCACCCTATTACATGTGCGACTTTTGAAAAATGTGCAAATTAGGCAGTTTTCAACCCACATGTCTAAAAAATCGACCCCTCTTACATTTCACCCCTAGTGTCTGTCAGGGAAGCGCAGTGCGTACAGAGTTACCCGGAAATGCTGGATTCCGGGAACACTGGCACACCTATGAGCATGTAACGCCTGGCAACGAGCATGTAGCTAAAACAGTTATAATTAACATATAATGTAAAATAATAGTTGTGAAATTGGAATGTCTCGTGTGTAACACTAGTGCGAAATACCCACAACGGCAGAGGATGTGGGTTGACCTAATGTCACAATAATTATTTTGGTTAAGCTTCGCCTCCCCCTTTTATAAACCGGTCAGGTTATCTTGCATACCTTGAGGGCAAGGAAATGTTTTAATTAATATGGCATCAGTCACGAAGCAACAAATATATTTTTTCAAAAGTTGAAAGGACTTTTCTGACAACCATAGAAATGAAAGATAAGTATCAGCCAATTTATGCTCCATGGAAATCCAGTTCTTCTGTACATACTGGAGCTGTTTGCTGAGACAGGAAAGATTAAAAAAAAAAACTACCTGAAAAGAAACAAGTAACTGAATTATACATTTTATGTCAAAACCGTGGGTTCCGATAGTGTATGAAGAACTCCCATCATGCCGATTTTAGTACTTCTCATTATCACTTTGAACCGCGGTATCCCGGGAAATGCCGATAATTACAAAGGTTAACTGGAGCAACAAACATTGGAACAGAGCGGTTGTTTCGTACAAATAGAAATAGTCACAAATTGAGGTTAATGAGCAGCTTCGCTGGAAAAACACTTTTCCTGTAACAACGATAATGGTGCTTATTTTACCGTTCTTGGGCGGTTTGTGCTGTAAATCATTAGTTTTGTTCTTACTCGATTTGCAGCTTGTATTGCAGCTTTGCTGGAGGGGTATGGGCCTTTGCGTCTATCACAGAAGATTAACATGGCTTACTGTAGGTTGACACATGTAATATGTTGACATGGCTTGAAGGTTGACACAATCATTAGGTCGACAATGGCTAGGTCCCGAATTACGACATGGTCGACACAGACACAGTCAAAGTGTAGTGCGTCTCCTCGCATGGCTCACTGCTTTCGCCATGTTTCGCAGCGCTCAACACATTATTCTGCTCCCCCCACTTCCTAGTGAGCGGTGATGGCTCCAAAAAAAAAGTGAAAAACTCACGTCAAACTAATGCTTGTGTCCACCTTCCAACCATGTCGACCTGCTGGAGGATATGATCCCTACTGAGTCCTAAGACCCCCCCCCCCCCAACCACTACTGCGACTTTTTCAAGGGGAGAAGTCACATCCGTACCCCTTGAACCACCCGGCAGATTCCTGGGTGACAGGATGGCATACTTTGGAATAAATGGATCGGATGGCATACGATATATCGCATGCGACATGCCATAGGTGGACATTGGCAAAAGACCGACATGCAGTAGATTTGACATTGACAAAAGGTCAACACACTCAAGAGGCAATGGTTGACACACGAAAAGGTCAACATTCCTTTTTCACTTTTTTTTTTCTTATTTGGACTTTTTCATCCAGGTGAACTCTGACGGGGAAGCACTAAGTGGGAGCCTATGTCGGCAGGTGTCAACATCGACAAAAAACCCTGAAACAACCATGTCGACCTTGCTTGCATCCATCTTTTGTTAATGTCAACCCATGCATGTCAATCTTTTGTCAATGTCGACCTTTTAGCAATGTTGACCTTGCGCATGTCGATCCGGGGGTATCACAAATAAAGCAATGCAAAAAAACATTACTTTTTGGCACATAGGGACGATATCTGGTTGCAGGGCTGACACCAGGAATTTTGGGGCCCGGGACTGATTGCTAGTCCCAGTGGCAAACGCAGGATTTTCAGAAGGGGGTTTCCAGAGGGGCGGAGCAAAGCACGGAGATGGACACTTAGATAACCCAGTATATGCCGGGTCAGTTTAAGTATTATAGATAGACCAAATGTATATAAATAATAATAATAAAAACAAATATATATATATACATATACATACAGGGGCATCAACAGCAGTGTAGACCCCTGGGCATAGAAATGTATTGGGGCCCCTACCGATCCTCCAGTGGTAGGGGTGGGGGAAGCTTTGATGTCCCACAGGTGGTAGGGGGTATTATATCAACCGCTCTGCATGTAGGGCCTGGATCAGTCATTTCCACTAATTACCCCTTTACTGCACAGATGGTGGGAGATGGGGTGGGAGAAGGGGGCATTGGGCTGAATGAAGGGGCCCTGATACATAACTTCCAGGGTGGTAGAGGATGTTTAATATGCAGAGGAGGGGTGTATAGTGGAGTGGGCTTATTATTCATCATTTTCTGGTGGGAGGACAGCTTGCTTGACTGCAGATATCTCCAGTTCCCGGAAATAGATTTCTTAGATTGTAATGGAATTAAAAACTAGAGAATCCCACCTACCAGATGGTATTGGGGACTAGGGGATGAGAGTTCAGGAGGCAGAGCAATCTGACAATGAGCATATAAAACTACATACCAGGTGTGTGGAGCTGGAGCAGTAACCAGCTGCTGGAAGGCTGATATCTCTGGTTCTGGGCACAGTAGAGACAAGCTACTAATGTCCATCAAAGAAGCTGAGTCCCAGCTTTTAGAATATACCCTCAGAAAAACTCTAAGTCAGACAGAACCTGAAAGATCTGACTGGGAAGAGCAATTAACAGGCTTGGATGGGGACCACTGCTTTGAAGTCAGATATCTCCGGTTCCCAAGTGCCGATTTCTAAAATTCTTGTACCCATGGAAAGAGGGGACCCTCAGCTTTCAGACTAGGGTCCTTAGACTTCTGGGGGGTTTCTGGGTACTCGGAAACCACCCCTGCGTGCGCTACTGCACGGTCCCCCCTTCACTTACAGCCCGGCTCCCCCGTCTAACCCCTTATTGCCTGTGCTGCTCAGTGGCGGAACGCAGCCCTGCTCTCGGACATCAGATTCAGGACACTGGTGACCAATTAATATGCGTCACTAGGTGATGAGCCAATCAGAGCTTGTGTACCGTTAGCTGCTCTGATTGGCTAACGTTATGCTAGCTCTGATTGGCTCACCACCTGGTACTGTATATTAATTGGCTGCCAGCGTCCTGCTGTGAAGAAGCCGGCACTTCGGGAGCAGGACTGCGTTCAGCCACTGAGCAGAGCAGACAGCACAGCACAGCAGATCGGGGTGCGGTGGGCAAAATGAGCGCCCTGGGACGGAAAGGCTTCAGTGAGTTTCACATGACATCAGCGCCCTCCCCATATTTGGAGTACAGCGGCCATCTGAAAAGTTAGTATTGACTTACTTTTCAGATCAAAGGCTGGAAAAATCATTCGATCATTGAGGGATTTCTCCTCTCCTTACGGCCATGTGATTGGTCCAAATCGCAAGTGAATGACATCCGATCAGATCTGATGCGCGGCTCTGTGCGATGTATCGCATCCAATACCGTAGGGCGGTGGGGAGTGGGGTCAGGTGTTTGGGGAGCGGGGTCCGGCATGTGGGGTCTGGTGTTCGGGGAGTGGGGTCCGGCGGGTGGGGAGCAGTTAGTGGTGGGGAGAATTTACAGGAGGGTTGCCCCTCTTTCCGGGGGGCCGGGAGGGCGACTGATTTTTGGGACCCTCCCGGCCATCCTGGAAGAGTAGGCAACCCTGAATTTGTCACATGAAAAAAATTGACATAGAGATGGAGCCGGCCTCGTTTAGCGTAGGTCTGGCGGTCGGGTCACCAACCGCCAGCCCCTGCCATCCCCTTCTAACGGAGACGGTCCTCTACGCCGGTCCCTGAAGCTTGCCCCCACCACCCCACTCCCCCCCTAACCCTGCCTATCTCCCTGAAGTGGAGACGGGCAGGGTTCACATCCCCCGCCGCCCGGTAACTGGGACGCTCTCGCGTTCCAGTCAGTTGGAGCACCATCTCGCCAGCAGGGGCAATCTGGCGAGCTCCAGCACTGGCTGAGAGGCGCTCCATCTGTATCAAGTGCCAAATCTTATTGAGCTCTCCTGTGGAGCTACCGGGAGAACTCGGGGGAAATAGGGCCGACATGTCCAATTCAGCCTAAAGTATGTAGGGCCTTTAGTTGGAAGCAAAGCAAAAATCACGGTACTTGTGTAGTTTGGCGGCGCCCATCGCATTGCATACCATAAGGCATACGATGGTATGCGATGCAACGCGATATCGCGCGATATTGTACAATGCCATCCAATTTTAAAATTGTATGACATTGTATATGGCATACAATGCCATACAATGCGATGCGATTAAACATTGTAA
>NC_139221.1:319514558-319557194 GCF_055691185.1 Crinia signifera
TTCTGAACTCTGGCCCCTCCCACCCGTGTCAGTGAGATCACTTCTAGAGAGCTCCAGTATAAAGGTGCCCACACACTAGAACGATTTTTGGGCCGATTGACCGATTTCCGATAAATCACACAGAGTCACACAGACTTGCACAAGGTGACACAAACACAGGAGCAGAGGCGTAACTAGAATGATGTGGGCCCCATAGCAAAATCTCAGATGGCCCCCCCCCCCATTTTCACTACAATGCCAATGGGGGGGGGGGGGGGAGTGTTGGGGTTGCGCCAGAAGAAAGAGTGAGAGAGGGTGTCGGGAGAAACAGTGCTGGGTAGAGTTGGGGAGAAAGCCTGTCAGAGAGGGTGTTGGGAAGAGACAGGGCTAGAGAGAGAGAGAGCACAGGTAAGAGTTGAGAGAGGGGTTGGAGATTGCCAGAGAGAGAGAGGAGATGGAGGATCGAGATAGGGAAGAAGCATGGGGAGGATAGAGGACAAAGACTAGGGGCAGAGAGACAGGTGTGAGAGTTTGGGCTGAGAGAAAGATGTGCAGGAGGAAAGAGAGCAGGGAAGAAAGAGGGGGAGAGAGCACAGGAGAGATAGCAGGACAGGCACCCCCCCCTACTATAGATGGCGCTATGTAACTGCTACTCTACACCATTACTTCTAAGTGCCGCTGTGTACCTTTTAATTACCCCCCCATACCCAGTAAAGGAGCCGCTGTGTATGCACCGACAGGACAGATGACGCTACCTCTGGTGGTGTGTGTCCTCTACAGGGGCGTAACTATAGCACCGCAGCCCCCGCCACCGCGGGGGGGGGGGGGGGCGCTGTGCATGTGGGGGCGCCGGGGGCTGCGGTGCTATAGTTAAACCCCCCCTCAATCCCCCGCAGACTTACCTATCGCGCTGGTCCCGGCGGCTCTGTTCTTCTGCTGAGGACCACCACAAAATGGCCGCCCCCATATAGCACACAGTTCTCTGAAACTGACTGCTGTATGGGGGCGGCCATTTTCTGGTGGTCCTCAGCAGAAGAACGGAGCCGCCGGGACCAGCGCGATAGGTAAGGCTGTGGGGGATTGAGGGGGGGGGGGGTTTGCATGGGCGGCGGGGCGGCGGGTAGGGGTGCTCGGCGGGGTAGGGGTGCTCGACGGGGCGGCGATGGGGGGGTGCCCCCCCCCTAAACGGCGGGGGGGGCGCCCAAAACGTAGCTTCGCCACTGGTCCTCTACACCGAGTCTTCACCCTGATGGGTCTCCGCACCGTCAGGGCTCCACAGCACACCACTGATCTCCGCCACGCCGCGCCTCCGCATCATGAGCCGGAAGCTGGGTCTCCCAAGTCCTCACCGCAGCACCGGAAACTGCACAGGTGCTTTTGTATGTCGTCATGCTGGGGCTGGAGAGTGACGTTGAGCCCCAGGAGTCTGGACTACCGCTACAGTGCTGCGCTGTCCCTGGGACACGGGAGAACTGCGCTGTCAGCCTACCACTGCCCGCAGTGGTATCAACCATCAATGATCTAACACTGATGTTAAATAGTTTTACCATCGATGGTTGATCACCGCATGGGGACTTTTGCACATTCATGATTGGGAGCCATTGATGGTTCAACCAGGAATGCAACATCTATCCCATCCTATGGTAACTGCAGGAGCAAGATTAACCAGAGCCAAGCCACCATCTAGAACCACCACCAGATCTTCTCAGCTGTCACCTATAAATCTGGGGTACATGCAAGAGGGGGCCTGAGGCATGAAACTCCTGTGCTACCCTAAATCAGCTCTGAGTCTTCTATATATCCTAAGTGGGCCATTAGATGATTATAATTGTGTTGTCTATATTCGTAAGGATATTTAGGGATCTAGTTGATAAAATCGACTGCTGATAAAAAGTATGTAATCCAGTGGCGTAGCTACATATGTGGCAGACCCTGCGGCGGCTTGGGGGAGCAGCACCAGCAGGGTCTGTGGTGGGCGCCGCTGGCTGACCAGACAGGTGACCCAGGGAGCAGTGAGCGCTGAGCTGGTCGCGCCCTGTACATGTCTAATGAGCGCGGACCCAGTGCAGTGCATATTGATTGAGCAGGTCCTCGCCCTGTGCATATGTAATGAGTGGGTCGCGGACCCGCTCATTAGAAATGCACGGAGCGGGACCAGCTCAGCGCTCACTGCTGCCTGGGTCCCTTTCAGCTCAGCCAGCGGCGACAGTAGTCCATCACCTCTCCCCTTCTTGTGGGGGGGGGGGGGGGGGGGATTTCTAGCTACGCCACTGATGTCATCACATGCACCCAGAAAGCACTTCATTGTATATACCGTATAACTAAATTAGTGACAAGGGCACATTTTTAGGGCCAGTAACTTGACCTCAGCATACGCAGATGAGTTTGGCTCTGTGCACAGATGACTTCACCCCATTGTGATTGTTTTACTAAGAAATGGGACTGGGGAAATTTACTAAGATGGGAGTTCTATTTAGGATGACATGTTGCTATGGGCAATCAATAAGATACTATCTATTATCTTCTAGAACAGGCATGTCCAAACTGTGGCCCTCCAGCCTGTTGTGAAACTACACATCCCAGCATGCCTTGCCAGATTTTGAGCATTCCCTAATAGCAAAACTGTGGCAAGGCATGATGGCACTTGTAGCTTCACAACCGCTGGAGGGCCATCGTTTGGTCATGCCTGTTCTAGAAGGTGCTAAATAAATAATAAGTAGATCCTGATTGGTTGCCCATAGCAACATCCCATGTGAACTGGAACGCCAATCTTATGCTGCTTTCAGACCGCCTAACTGGCTTTGATCCTGTATTTGAAAACGTTTCCAAAAACGGGTAAAACCCCTTTCACACTGCATCTCTTAAACGGTATATTACTGTTTAAATGACGTTTTTTTTACACTGGCAGATCCGTTTTGGAAACTTTCCAAATAAAGGTCCTCAGCGCCCTGCCCCCCCCCCCCCTAGGGTTAACACCCTCCCTCCTAGGGCTAACAACCCCCCCCTCAATGTGTTTACGGACCCCCCCCCCGTGCAGCCGGTACCTCCTGCATTGCGGATCCCGGCTCCTGCTGCTTATAAGAAAAGTGACTTTCGGAAAATGGCTGCCCCCATATGATAGACAGTTTTTTGAAACAGGCTTAACTATGGGGCAGCCATTTTCCGAAAGTCACTTTTTTTTATAAGCGGCAGGAGCCGGGATCCGCAACGCAGGAGGTACTGGCCGCACGGGGGGGTTTCTTAAACACATTAGCCCTACGGGGGGCTAGTTCCCATCCGCCGCAGGGACCCCTCTGCTCATTTCACATTCCGCAAAGGGACCCTGCGCTGTGTGTGCGCAGCGGGGGCCACCTGCAGCCCCACACCCGGACCGGACCGAGCTGCCAGGGGACCCCCCTCCCCTGGTACCTTGGCAGTGTGGGGTCCTAAATACCATTTCACACCCGTTCAGACCGCAAAAAAACGGGTCTGAAACGGGTAGGACCCTGCTTTTTTACTGTTTCCAAAAAACGCTTTTTTGGAAACGGTAAAATCACTCTGCACCTTTCAGACCGCACAGATTACCGTTTTAAAACAGTTAAAAATCGGCAAAATACCGTTTTTTTTAGTGCGGTCTGAAAGGGGCATTAGTAAATCTGGCCCACTGTAGCAGGTAATCCCTGATCTCAGATCTGCTGCAGAACTATTTCCCCCACGGCTTGTGTACAGGACACAATCTGCATGATATATTCAGTAACATACTGCGCTCACTTGATTGGATTTCCATATAACAATGGGGGATTTTTTAATCTAACCTCCATCACGGCTGCCCGCACGAAACCTCCTCGGTCGTTCGCAAAACATATCATAGCATTTTTTATTTGAAACCTGTTTTCCCATTATCAAGCAATCTGGGAACCAATATCCAATCCAAGACCACAACTCTCTTTTATCTTAATGTATAAAGGATGTGAATTTCCCAGCGCTGGGACACTTATCCTCTCAGTTACCCAGCATCCTAAAATACTACATAAATGGTTTATGACAATCTCCCAAGTGGTGACTGACTACCGCTGCTAGGCTGCTGAATGCATTGTCATTTGTAACATAGCAAGACACGAAGCATTGGAAAGAACTGGACACATCGCCAATCCCCTCCTGCCACCCCATTTAGATCATTTACCGACATTTATACATTTAGTAGCAATTATACCACCAATCCATGGAAAAATAGGATTATTGGGGAAAAGGTTTATAGGGTCTCAATCAGAGTTGACTGCTGATCAGCGCATTTGCAGATCAAGGGCCTTATTCTGGTTCCCTCCTGGCAAATTCCTTCTTAGATGGAAAAAACCATGTGCACTGCAGGGGGGCAGATGTAACTTGTGCAGAGAGAATTAGATTGGGGTGGGATTTTACTTCAAAGTGAGATCTATATTGCAGTGTAAAAATAAAGCAGTCAGTATTTTCCCTGCACAGAAACAAAATAACTCACGCAAATATAACTCTCTCTGCACATGTTACATCTGCCCCACCTGCAGTGCACATGGTTTTGTCCGTCTAAGAAGGAATTTGCGAGAAGGAGTGAACCAGAATAAGGCCCCAAGTGATTTATCGAATGACTGCACATGTGTAGGGATCGAAGCGTGCATGCCGGAGAGTGAATCGTGACAGAAATTTTTATGGATCAAAAAGGCATTGTGGCCAGAGCTTGACTGACAGGTAGACGGCGTTTGGGGGGTGGTCACTGGCCATTTTCAGGGTGTGTCTAAAAAAAGCAGGCGTGCCCAAGTGTTTGCAGAGAGGTTCTGTGATGTCCGCGCCAGCCTTGAACAACCTGTCTCTGTCGCTGATGGTTTGATGGTTCAGGAATTTGACTAAACTTTTTAATTGTCGCCATATTGTCCTTCCGATACTCTGATACCAAGGTGGACTTATATTATTTTATGCATATGTTTTTTATATTCTTTTTTGTTGTCCCCATTTTTCTTTTTTTATACTTATTTTCTTTTGTTTGCTTAAACATTTAATTGTTTGGCCATTGTGTTCTAATAATTATTGATATCTTAATGACCTGCAATTTATAATTTACTTATTTTTTCAATAAATGTATTGAAACTATCGCCCTTATTCAGATCTGATCGCAGTACAAATTTGTTCTCAAAATGGGCAAAACTATATGCACTGCAGGTGGGGCAGATGTAACATGTGCAGAGAGAGTTACATTTGGGTGGGGTATGTTGAAACTGAAATCTAAATTGCAGTGTAACAATAATGCAGCCAGTATTTACCTTGCCCAGAAAAAAAATAACTCACACAAATCTAACTCTCTCTATACATATTACATCTGCCCCACCTGCAGTGCACAAAGTTTTGCCCATTTTGAGAACAAATTTGTTCTGCGATCAGATCTGAATAAGGGCCAATATCTCTATCACAAGTCTAACTATATTCTTTTACTGGCCACAAATTCTGCGCTACTTTCTTTAACCTGAGGGTTACTGCTCCGTGGCATCTGCGTTTTGCATACAAGGTTACAGGATCACCTGTGTTGTCCTGGTGGCCACAGAGCTGTCCAGAGTGTCCCAGGGATGCTTACCTTCTCCCGCTGCAGAGAAACCAGGACTCCTGGTCCGGATGACAATGCCCCCTAGTTGTGGCATCATGCCACACAATCCGGGGCAGGGCCGTCACAGGGTGCATTATCACACTGTTACAGCTCTGAGCAATTCCACGTCATGCCAAACTAATGTACTTGGTTTCTATGAAGAGGTTAGCAAAAAACTTGATAATGGAAACGCTGTAGATGTGATTTTCCTAGATTTTGCTAAAGCCTTTAACACCGTACCACACAAGAGGTTGATAAAAAAATGGAGGACATGGGATTAGGGGCAAATATCTGTAGATGGGTAGGGAAGTGGCTGTGTAATAGAGAACAAAGGCCCTTATTCTGATCTGTGCGGCCAGATCAGAATATGCGGCCAGGACCGTGCAGGCGAATCCCCGCCTTCCATACGGATCTCCACCTCCGTCCGTACGCGGATATGTGGCGGTCCGCATGAAAGTGGACGGGGATACGCCTCCTCCATCTTGGGAGCAGCCACTGCATTCGATGGTCGCCGACCATCGAATGCAGGGCCGCACGCTCCACCAGCTCCCGCCACCCTAGACCACACGGACACTTGTCCGTATGAAATCATGTATGGGGGCGGGCAGCTGACATCCGGCGATGTCAGATGCCCGCCCCCTACACATGCGTCACGGCTTTATTACCATGCATACGCCCAGCGTTTGCATGGGAACGCCCATGAAACGCGGGGCGTATGCATAGGGTAATGAGGCTAAGTAGCCCTTCACGCCCCTCTCCGCCCCCTGTGCGGCGTCTAAAAAAAACGTACGGCGAAACCGCTTGCACATGCGCAGAGTGACCTCTGCACATGCGCAGACGAAAAACATCAGCGGTACGACCGCAAGCGGCAAACACCGCACCAACCAGAATAAGGGCCAAAGAGTGGTCGTGAACAGTGCCGTATCTAATATGATACCAGTACTAAGTGGGGTGCCACAGGGGTTGGTACTAGGGCCCATTTTATTTAACATTTTTATTAATGATATTGGGATGGGGTTACTCAACAATGTATCCATCTTTGCGAATGATACAAAACTGAGCAGAGTTATTAAATCATCAGAAGATGTCACCACGCTTCAAAATTATCTTGACAATCTAGATGAGAGGGCAAAAAAGTGGAAGATGAGGTTCAATCATAGGCAAATCTAGGGGGTGGTCCGGGGGTGCACAGGACCACCCATTAGCCCATTTTGTAGCTGAGAGATGGGGCTTTCCAACGAGCCCAGCCCCGTGTATCTAGCCCCCTGGGAACCTGAGATACAGCCAGGCAAAGCTGGAACGTTTTCCCTATAGGATAACATGGGACCCGCTAATTCCAACCCCCACCCAGTTCAACGGCTGCCAGTTCCCCCTTCGGCATCACTGAAGCTCGAGGTTGATCTCAGTCAAACCCAAATCACTGGGCCTTCAATCTGATACCAGGCTGTATCCATATAGGTTAATTGGTTCCAGGGATATTGAGGTTAACCCGTTTTTTTTTTTTTATTTCTTAAATGTAATTTCATGACTGTTTATGTTGTTTGAGGGCAGATTTCTCTGGAACCAAACAGTCCAGTTTTTAGGGACCAAAATCATTCGAAGCCAACGCAAAAGTTCTTCAATATGATACTGGTCTCATATAAATGGGTCAGTTGGTTCTGAAGATATAGCTGGTTGGTTAAAGGGGGGTATATAGTGGTTGTCTCTCCCCCTCACACCAGAAAATGCAGGGAGTAGGCTGGTGTATAAGGGGTCAGCCTGAGCATGTCTCTGCATGATCCTTGGACCATATTCCCGGGTAAATCCCTGCATTTTCTGTTGTGAAAGGGGTATTATTTCAAACAGCCATGACCTGCAGTGCTCTGAATACAGCCGGGCAGCCCCCTGCTCTCTGCCCAGCTGTCAATGACTGTCACCCCTGCAGCTTCCACTCCAATTCTTCTCCCCGCTTTCACCTCAGCCCGCCCCCCCTTTAATCATGTGGTGCCGGCGCCCGGCGTGCTCCCCTGACGTTACGCACAACAACGCGCACAATATTTCAAATGTCCACTCGGCTAGAGGGGACACCAGGAGGGGAGTGGAAGCGTGCTCTCCGCTCTGCTCCTCTCCCCATAGAAGCAGCTGCACCGCTCTCCATCTCTCCCTGCAGCAGCAGCGAAGGCTCATATAAAAATTTACAGTAAGTGGCATTTTTGGGGGGCATTGCTTAAGGGACGCTACAAGTGGGCATTATGCATAATGTGTGGCTTAATGTGTAAGGGCCATTATGTGTGCAGCATCATGTGTAAGGGGCATTATGTGTGCAGCATCATGTGTAATAAGTACTATGGTGCGCGGCATCATGTGTAATGGGTGCTATGGTGCACGGCATCATGTGTAATGGGTACTATGGTGTGCAGCATCATGTGTAATGGGTACTATGGTGTGCGGCATCATGTGTAATGGGTACTATGGTGCCATCAAGCAAGAACTCCCTAGCAATGAGCACGTAGGTAAGCAGCACTTATGTGGCAAATATGTAATGAGCATTACGGTTTGTTATATAGTATGTAATGGGCATCATGATGTGTGGCACAATGTGTAATGGGCATTATGGTGTGTGGCCTTATGTGTAATTGGCATTACGGCGTGTGGCTTTATGTGTAATGGGTATTACGGAGTTTGCAAAAATGTGTAATGGGCATTACTGTGTATGGTCTAAAGTGTAATACCACACCCCTTTTTGGGGTGTGATGCCATGCCTCCTTCCCATGAGACCACGCCCCCTTTTTGCCGCGCGGCTGCGCCGCGCAAAGGTGTCCTTGCTTTTGTGTCTAGATCTGGGACCACCCATTACCATAATTCTAGATTCGCCTATGGGTTCAATGTGAAGAAATGCACCTTGGGAGACATAACCAGTGTGCTAGTTATAACCTAAGCGGGGAGGTATTGGGTAATTCAGTACTCAAAAAGGATCTAGGAGTCCAAATAGACAACAAACTGGGGTGTAGGGCTCAATGTAATATAGCAACTAAAAAGGCCAACAAAATTCTAGCATGTATTAAAAGGGGCATGGAAACTAGGGACTCAAAAGTAATTATGCCTCTGTACAAATCATTGGTAAGGCCTCACCTCGAATACGCAGTGCAGTTCTGGGCCCGGCACTATAAAAAGGACATCATAGAATTGGGAAAAATCCAAAGAAGAGCAACAAAGCTTATTAGGGGAATGGAGAATTTAAGCTATGAGGAAAGATTAAACAATTTGGGACTATTTACACTAGAGAAAAGACGTTTAAGGGGGGATATGCTCAACATGTATAAATATATTAGGGGCCAATATAAGGAACTGTCAAACACCCTTTTTTCTACTAGAAAGGAATCTAGGACGCGAGGGCACGCGTTTAGATTAGAAGAAAAAAAGATTTTGTTCATCTAGAAGAAAAAATGTCTTTACAGTCAGAGCAGTCAAACTTTGGAACTCTCTTCCTGAAGAAGTGGTGTCGGCAGACGGGATGCAGTTACAATCCCGGGGGTCGGGATCCCGGCGTTCAGAATCCCGACCCTGGAATCCCGACCGCCGAAATGCCGACACATTCTCCCTCCGTGGGTGTCCACGACACCCCTGGAGGGAGACTAAATTAGTGTGCCGAGCGTGGCGAGCGCAGCGAGCCCGCAAGGGGGGGGGCGATCCACGTCCCCCCCTTGTCAGCATTTCGGCTGTCGGGATTCCGGCGTCGGGATTCTGAACGCCGGGATCCCGACCGCCGGGATTCAATACTGAATCTCCGCAGACACTATAAATATGTTTAAAATAATGTTGGATAAACATTTATTGGTTAAAAACATACATGGGTACGAATAAGTAACAAAATATGTCTTTAAAATATCAGAACATACTATACAACAAGGGATAAGCTACTATAAACATAGGTTGAACTAGATGGACGCAAGTCTTTATTCAGCCTCACCTACTATGTAACTATGTAATGACACAACAAGTCAATGAAAAGTTCTCTTACGATAGAGTTGTACGTGTACCTGTTTGTAAAGCCTACTGTGTAGGTTTTCACACTGCACATTCCCCAGTACTGGTAGGCCTGGTTGGGGGCTGGGTTCACTGCCCTCTCTCCCCTGAGAAAACTTACATTGACCTTTCTCCGCAGCGCCATCTTCCGAAGAGGGCGCCGGCCGAGGACCAAATTATTTATTTTTTACAGTTTCTTATATAGTGCAGCAGATTCCATTGTGCTTTACAAAGGTTGACAACACTGAAAGAACAAACTGGGTAACAACAGACAGACATGGAGGTAGGAGGGCCCTGCTGCAAGCTTAAAATCTATAGGGACATAGGCGGGAAACACAAGGAGAGGCATCAGTAATAGCATAGCAGTCCCACCAAGTTGCAAGTCCAGAAGCGAAGCTATATAATACATAAGTGCATCAGAGGGTTATGTGTATATAAATATGATAGGCTTGTCTGAAGAGGTGAGTTTTCAGGGAACGCTTGAAAGTTTGGAGACCAGTGGAGAGTCTTATTGTGTGTGGAAGGGCATTCCATAGAGTGGGAGCAGCCCGATGAAAGTACTGTAATAGTGAATGGGAGCTAGTGATCTATGCAGAAGAGAAACGCAGATCTTGTGCGCGGAGAAAGTCAGTTGGGAGATATTTTGAGATAAGTGAAGATATATATGCTGCTGTGGTTTGGTTAATAGGATCAAATAAGGATCAAAAAATCCCATCCCCTGCGCCCGTCCTGATATAAACAACGTCCTCCTATGGAGTGCACCAAACAATAGGGATGGCCATCAACCATTGATGATTCAAAATAATTGATGGTTTATGGTTGATGTAGAATACTTTTACCATGGATGGGGTTACCAGATGGTTTCCCACCATCAAAGTCAAGCATAAATTAATAGTTTAATATTTCTTTTTTCCCCAAGGGCTCGGGACAGGAAGCATAATGGATGACCATCAATAGGTAAAAACATTGATGGTCATTCATTGCATAGTATGCCACTATCGATGGCCAGTTGCACTATTGCCGTCGAAGGCAACCATTGATGGCAATGGCAACGATGGCCATATTTACCAGACAATTCATTTTTTTAGATTTGTTTTCTAGTGCACGTGGGCACTCTTCCAATTTAGGCTACACCCCTGCAACCGGAACTGCTCTCTAGTTCACTGGTCCTGAGGGTGGAATAAACCTGATATGGGCCCGTCCCACTACATTCCCTTGGCGGTGGACGCAGTTGCAACCATGATGTCTTTTGCTATTGTGTGTTTGTTCTAGATCAGGGCTGGGCAACACCGGCCCTCCAGATGTTGATGAACTACACATCCCAGCATGCCTTGCATCAGTTTCAGCATGGCCACATAGCAAAACTAATGCAAAGCATCCTGGGATGTGTAGTTCATTAACATCTGGAGGGCCGGTGTTGCCCAGCCCTGTTCTAGATGCACAAGCAGTGCGACTCGGCTACATGCACAGACCAAAAACATCGCCCACATGCGACGGACACCGCCACTGCGTCCACCATCGTCGTTGTGCCCAAATTATCTTGGAAAGCTTCGTAGAACCCACTCATCTTAACCAATCAGTAACACCTTGGTCTTTTCTCAGTCATGTTTTATTCAGCGGACAAAACTGTAATATCGCGGAACACGGTTTTGTTTCTAGAACAAACAAATTCTCCTTGTAGACGATTTTCTGAGTGAGAAACTCTCCAGATTATTCAATCACATTTGTTTTTACAAAGTCCATTTCATCTTTCCTCTTTTATTAATTGCTCATCTGACTAAATTGATAATATTTATATTCTCTGTCAAGTCGATTAGCAGCCTGTAATTTGCCTATTCTGTGCTCATTAGACTGAATTAGTGCTTTTGATTTTGACTTAAAAGAGAGCAAATTGCAATTTTAATGTGTCTATATGACATGTTTATAAAATAATAGCAAGTTTAATGTGCAAGATGTCTCAGAGTCTCTTGGAGGACGGCAAACTCCTATCATTTTATATCCGGAGCTGGGGTTAATGTGAGGGGGCAAAAAGGGCGATTGTGGTGTGTGCTGAGCCTGCATTTTGGATGAAGGGGTGCATCTATAGTGGGTTTGGCTGTCTGGTGAACAAGGACCCTTCCATTTTCCCAGAGATATGTCCAGTAGAGAAACCACTGGGATAATGGTACCTGAGCCATTTTCCTGTAGCACTTCAGAGTTGCAGGTGGTTGCCCGGAAACCACCGCCCTCTCGGTCAGTGGCTCAGATTCTGACCACAATAGCATATATAATATGTGCTGCCGGCACGTTATGCAGTGTGGGACAGAGCGGAGCTGCTGCACATGCCCAGTCGTAGCAGCTTCTTCTACCAAGTTTGTTGTGTGTGTGTAGATTTGAGTCCTCAGCCAGTGCACTGGACCAGAGAGCAGCTACCAGGAAGAAGAGACAGGTGCCTTACCATGAGGTGGGAGAATAGGTGCTTAGAATATGCAGTTTTGTCTCCTACTGGCTCAGCTGAATGCATGTATTTTTTACTTATCAGGAAATGATTAACCTTTCCCTTACCACTTATGCTATTTGTGTTAAATTTGTATGATACAGCCTATACTATATAATATTTTTGTGCCAGGGGGGTAATATCATCAAAGTTTCTGGGAGGTGCGTGATGCCGGATGAAATCAGATGCTTATTTAAAGTGGCAATCATCGACACGGTAAAACCATATCACTTTTTACTAAGTGCCCTTCTATTGTACCAACTCGGTAGGTTTGATTAATTGTAACATACATTGGTAATGTACAGTAATTGAGAATTGTCATCAAAGTTCCGTATTTGCAAGATAGAATAAATGTGGGACAAGCTCTGGAGTATGCTGTGCCACAAACCGTGTCGTCAAGAGGTCTCCTGGGGGTTTGACCTAATCATGGGAGATGTTGTCACACCCCCTTAGGAAAAAATGGAAGCTGATTGGTTGGTGTTTTATTACTCTACATTTTATCACTTTTCAAGGCTTAGCACATTTTGCCACAAGGCTTAGTACATCTGTCTCTTATGGGGTTATTTCGGTTCACTTTTTCTGACAAATTCCTTCTTAGATGGACAAAACCATGTGAGCTGCAGGTGGAGCAGATGTAACATGTGCAGAGAGAGTTAGATTTGAGTGGGGTTTTAGTTCAACGTGAGATCTATATTGCAGTGTAAAAATGAAGCAGTCCGTATTTTCCCTGCACAGAAACAAAATAACTCACCCAAATCTAATTCTCTCTGCACGTTACATCTGCCCCACCTGCAGTGCACATGGTTTTGTCCATCTAAGAAGGAATTTGTCAGAAAGAGTGAACCAAAATAACCCCCTTAGTCTTTTCCACTCAGTACATTAAAGTCTATTGCTGTGGGTAACATAAACACAGGGTATTTGCAGGTAGGGATAAACCAAAAGTCATCATTATATGAATAAAACAGATGCACAGAGAGGTACGGGGGCCCTGCTAGCAATATACAAAACAATGATGCCCAATTTGTACATCAACATCTAATAGGTATTATTGTGTACTAGGGTCAATGTCGGAGTGACCATGGGTAGGCCAAGACGAGACGCACATATAACCTTTGCCCCGTTTCTGACTGCAAAGCTGAGACCGGTTAGCAGTTCCGTGGGGCTGCTGGAAGCTAGTAACCTGACCTCCCGCATAAATATTTCATGTATGAAAAATAGTATTAATATTTGATTGACTGTATTTCTGACTATAAGTGAGTAACCCGAGGTCAGTCATTTCTAGAAATGGTTCGAAATCTCTAGAGTTCCCTTTCAAGCACAACCGGATTAATGTCTCTCATGTGATACATTGAGTTATAAGGTTTCGTATTGTAAATCAGCAAATCCAAATGGCTAATCCTAAATAATATTTCATATTTAATATGGATTTAAGCAGGACTATCTCTCTGAAACGTAATTGAAATGATTCCAGAAACCGAGAATTCTTTTGTATGCATACATTAGGTGCCTGTAGGTGGCGCTGTTGCTAGCCATGGAGACTTGTTTAATTTTTGACTCAGCCAATCTGTTCCCAATATGGTGGATTTCCCCATGGCAAAATTAGGTCTGTTCAAACACAAACATTCCTATGAATTCATACCCTCCAACAGTACCGATTTAGCCGGTACAGTACCGTTTTCTAACAGCCTGTACCGATTGTACCGTTTTTTCATGTTTCCTTTTAGGTGCAGCGCCTGACAGTTGCCTCCTCCTTTCACCTCTCATTCAGGTTCAGCCGAGGAGGCTGCAGGGACTCTGGGAGTTGTAGTTTCTGATACCGTTGGCTATTCCCCAGTGAGCTTGAGGGGGAGCTGCAAACAAGGACTACAACTCCCAAGGTGCACCGAGGGGGGACACGGCGGGCCTGCCTCCCCTTGCTCCAGGACCAGGACAGACTGTCACTGGTGAACGTCACGCTGTGTGGAGTGTGCAGGGCAGCAGGGAGTAGGAACAATGAAGCACAGCACAGTAGGAGAGAACCTGCGCTGGGTGAGGGACGTGGGGCAGGGCAGGTAAAGTGATTACCTGTGACTCCTGTCATAATGCATACCATCCAAACTGTACTATTCAAAGTGTAGGAAAGTAGGTGTGGTCACGCCCCCTTTTCCATAGCTACGCCCCTCTATGTTGTACCGATTTCTTCCCCACAGATGTTGGAGTAATATATAAGTAGTTACCATCCCATCAAAATGACAGAACAGTAATGTCAGTGCCATTGGCTCTATCGGATGCCATCTAGTGGCCACCATCTTGCACAACACCTGAATCCCCCCGTAGAGGTAAGGTGCAGTATTTGCCTTTTACGCTGTTAACATAATTAGCAAATATTTGATATTATATATTAACCCCTTCCTGACATAGCCAGTTTTTGCGTTCCTGACAGAGCCCTTTTTTTCAAATCTGACATGTATCACTTAAGTGGGGATAACTTTTTTTTGCTTTAACTTATCCCAGTGATTTTGAGATTGTTTTTTCGTGACACATTGTACTTCAAATTAGTGGTAAATTTGGGTCGATACAGTCTGTGTTTTTTTGTGAAAAATACCAAAATGTCGTAAAAAAATGGAAAATTTAGCAATTTGCAAAATGTTAAATTTTCTGCTTGTGAGACAAATAATCATACCACTCAAAATAGTTAATAACTAACATAGACCGTATGTCTACTTTATGTTTCCATCATTATTTCAACTTCCTTTTAATTTTTTTGGACACTAGGAGGCTTACAATATGAATAGCAAATTCTCAAATTTTCAAGAAAATTTCAAACACTGATTTTTTTAGGGACCAGTTCAGTTCTGATGTGACTTTGAGGGACTTGTATGTGAGACACCCCCATAAATGATACCATTTCAAAAACTGCACCCCTCACAGTATTCAAAACAGCATTTTGGAAGTTTGTTAACCCTTTAGGTGTTTCACAGGAATTAAAACAAAGTGTAGGTGAAATTTCAAAATTTCATTTTTTTTGCAGATTTGCAATTTTAATACATTTTTCTAAGGAACACAGTACATTTTACTAGAGAAATGTGACTAAAAATTGATTCCCCCAATTCTTTTGTTTTCATAAATATCCTATATGTGGCCCTAGTGTGCACGTTGACCAAACCACAGGCTTCATAATAGAAGGAGCACCTACTTGATTTTGGAGCCCCCTTTTTATGAGATTATTTTTTAGGCACCATGTAGGTTTCTAGGCACCATAAGATGCTAAAATTTAGGAACCCCCCCACAAGTGACCCCATTTTGCAAACTACACCCCTCAGGGAATTCATCTAGGGGTATAGTGTACATTTCAAACCCCCAGGGGTTTCACCAATTGTGGTACAACTGGGCAGTGAAAATGAAAAATTATTTTTTTTACACAAAAATGCAGTTCTGGCTCCAAATTTTTCATTTTCACAAGGAATGAAGGAGAAAAAGCACCCCAAAATCTGTGCCCCAATTTCTCCCGAGTACGGCAATGCCTCACATGTGACCAAAAAATACCATTTGGGTGCATGGCAGGACTCAGAAGGGAAGGAGTGATTTTTGGATTTTGCAGCTCAGATTCTGGTGGAATGTTGGTGGGTGCTATGTTGCATTAGCAAGACCCCCCAAGCACCAATACAGTGGAATCCCCCCACAAGTGACCCCATTTTGCAAACTACACCCCTCAGGGAATTCATCTAGGGGTATAGTGTACATTTCAAACCCCCAGGGGTTTCACCAATTTTGATACAACTGGGCAGTGAAAATGAAAAATTACATTTTTTTACACAAAAATGCAGTTCTGGCTCAAAATTTTTCATTTTCAGAAGGTATGAAGGAGAAAAAGCACCCCAAAATCTGTGCCCCAATTTTTCCTGAGTATGGCAATGCCTCATATGTGACCAAAAAATACCAGTTGGGTGCATGGCAGGACTCAGAAGGGAAGGAGTGATTTTTGGTGGTGGAATGTTGGTGGGTGCTATGTCGCATTAGCAAGACCCCCAAAGCACCAATACAGTGGAACCCCCCCACAAGTGACCCCATTTTGCAAACTACACCCCTCAGGGAATTCATCTAGGGGTATAGTGTACATTTCAAACCCCCAGGGGTTTCACCAATTTTGATACAACTGGGCAGTGAAAATGAAAAATTACATTTTTTTACACAAAAATGCAGTTCTGGCTCAAAATTTTTCATTTTCAGAAGGTATGAAGGAGAAAAAGCACCCCAAAATCTGTGCCCCAATTTCTCCCGAGTACGGCAATGCCTCACGTGTGACCAAAAAATACCATTTGGGTGCATGGCAGGACTCAGAAGGGAAGGAGTGATTTTTGGATTTTGCAGCTCAGATTCTGGTGGAATTTTGGTGGGTGCTATGTCGCATTAGCAAGACCCCCCAAGCACCAATACAGTGGAACCCCCCCACAAGTGACCCCATTTTGCAAACTACACCCCTCAGGGAATTCATCTAGGGGTATAGTGTACATTTCAAACCCCCAGGGGTTTCACCAATTTTGATACAACTGGGCTGTGCAAATGAAAAATTACATTTTTTACACAAAAATGCAGTTCTGGCTCAACATTTTTCATTTTCACAAGGAATGAAGGAGACAAAGCACCCCAAAATCTGTGCCCCAATTTCTCCCGAGTACGGCAATGCCTCACATGTGACCAAAAAATACCATTTGGGTGCATGGCAGGACTCAGAAGGGAAGGAGTGATTTTTGGATTTTGCAGCACAGATTCTGGTGGAATGTTGGTGGGTGCTATGTTGCATTAGCAAGACCCCCCAAGCACCAATACAGTGGAACCCCCCCACAAGTGACCCCATTTTGCAAACTACACCCCTCAGGGAATTCATCTAGGGGTATAGTGTACATTTCAAACCCCCAGGGGTTTCACCAATTTTGATACAACTGGGCAGTGAAAATGAAAAATTACATTTTTTTACACAAAAATGCAGTTCTGGCTCAAAATTTTTCATTTTCAGAAGGTATGAAGGAGAAAAAGCACCCCAAAATCTGTGCCCCAATTTCTCCCGAGTACGGCAATGCCTCACATGTGACCAAAAAATACCATTTGGGTGCATGGCAGGACTCAGAAGGGAAGGAGTGATTTTTGGATTTTGCAGCTCAGATTCTGGTGGAATTTTGGTGGGTGCTATGTCGCATTAGCAAGACCCCCCAAGCACCAATACAGTGGAACCCCCCCACAAGTGACCCCATTTTGCAAACTACACCCCTCAGGGAATTCATCTAGGGGTATAGTGTACATTTCAAACCCCCAGGGGTTTCACCAATTTTGATACAACTGGGCTGTGCAAATGAAAAATTACATTTTTTACACAAAAATGCAGTTCTGGCTCAAAATTTTTCATTTTCACAAGGAATGAAGGAGACAAAGCACCCCAAAATCTGTGCCCCAATTTCTCCCGAGTACGGCAATGCCTCACATGTGACCAAAAAATACCATTTGGGTGCATGGCAGGACTCAGAAGGGAAGGAGTGATTTTTGGATTTTGCAGCTCAGATTCTGGTGGAATTTTGGTGGGTGCTATGTCGCATTAGCAAGACCCCCCAAGCACCAATACAGTGGAACCCCCCCACAAGTAACCCCATTTTGCAAACTACACCCCTCAGGGAATTCATCTAGGGGTATAGTGTACATTTCAAACCCCCAGGGGTTTCACCAATTTTGATACAACTGGGCAGTGAAAATGAAAAATTACATTTTTTTACACAAAAATGCAGTTCTGGCTCAAAATTTTTCATTTTCATAAGGTATGAAGGAGAAAAAGCACCCCAAAATCTGTGCCCCAATTTCTCCCGAGTATGACAATGCCTCATATGTGACCAAAAAATACCAGTTGGGTGCATGGCAGGACTCAGAAGGGAAGGAGTGATTTTTGGTGGTGGAATGTTGGTGGGTGCTATGTCGCATTAGCAAGACCCCCAAAGCACCAATACAGTGGAACCCCCCCACAATTGACCCCATTTTGCAAACTACACCCCTCAGGGAATTCATCTAGGGGTATAGTGTACATTTCAAACCCCCAGGGGTTTCACCAATTTTGATACAAGTGGGCAGTGAAAATGAAAAATTACATTTTTTTACACAAAAATGCAGTTCTGGCTCAAAATTTTTCATTTTCAGAAGGTATGAAGGAGACAAAGCACCCCAAAATCTGTGCCCCAATTTCTCCCGAGTACGGCAATGACTCATGTGTGACCAAAAAGTGGCAGGACTCAGAAGGGAAGGAGTGATATTTGGATTTTGCAGCACAAATTCTGGTGGAATGATGGTGGGTGCTATGTCGCATTAGCAAGACCCCCAAAGCACCAATACAGTGGAACCCCCCCACAAGTGACCCCGTTTTGCAAACTACACCCCTCAGGGAATTCATCTAGGGGTATAGTGTACATTTCAAACCCCCAGGGGTTTCACCAATTTTGATACAAGTGGGCAGTGAAAATGAAAAATTACATTTTTTTACACAAAAATGCAGTTCTGGCTCAAAATTTTTCATTTTCAGAAGGTATGAAGGAGAAAAAGCACCCCAAAATCTGTGCCCCAATTTCTCCCGAGTACGGCAATGCCTCACATGTGACCAAAAAATACCAGTTGGGTGCATGGCAGGACTCAGAAGGGAAGGAGTGATTTTTGGATTTTGCGGCTCAGATTCTGGTGGAATGAATGGTGGGTGCTATGTGGCATTAGCAAGACCCCCGAAGCACGGTGAAATGATGAACCTAATAATCCATAGATGTGTGGTATATTTTAAAACACTCCTTTATACATAGGCCGGGTTTGTCGGGGCAAGTGTCACACTGGAAAATAGTTTGCTTTCTTATTCCCTTTTTATAGCAAACTTTGCACCTTTTTTGTGTCCTGCCCTTTTTTCCAGTGGAGGGGATTTCATCAGGAAAATGCTGCCCTGGTACAATACGGGGGCCAGTACTAGAAGTACTGGGGCCCTCTGCCTGCTGGTTCCCAAATATTAGGCCCTTTATGACTTCCTCTTGAAAGTGCATAAATGTCCCCCTCTGGCCGGTAGAACGGAATAGCACGTAAGCGTTATACAGTGCCATCTGGATGATATACACGGCCAGCTTCTTGTACCAGATTTTTGTTTTCCGCAGGGCACTGTACGGCTTCAGTACCTGATCTGAAAGATCCACTCCGCCCATGTACCTATTGTAATCCAGGATACAATTAGGTTTTGAGGTGTGGGTACTGGTACCTCGTACAGGGACGGAGGTGGTACTGTCTCCGTGAATTGTTGTCAGTATAAGGACATCCCTCTTGTCCTTATATTTGACCAACAACATATTTTCGGTGCATATTCCCCTGCTTTCACCCCTTCTCATTACTTGGGCAATGTGCGTTTTTGGGAGGCCTCTTTGGTTCTTGCGCACAGTACCGCAAGCTGCTGTACCTCTTGAACCAAGGGCCTTAAACAGGGGGATGCTAGTGTAAAAGTTATCCACATAGAGGTGATAACCTTTATCCAGGAAGGGGTGCACTAAATCCCAGACAATTTTTCCACTAACACCTACGAGGGAGGGGGGGCATTCTGGCGGTTCAATTCTTGAATCCTTCCCTTCATATACCCTAAACCTGTGAGTGTACCCTGAGGTGCTTTCACACAGCTTATACATTTTTATGCCATACCTTGCCCTCTTACTGGGAAGGTACTGGCGGAATTTAACCCTTCCTTTAAAATGTATAAGGGACTCGTCTATGCAAATGAATTTATCTGGGATGTACATGTCTTCAAATTTGGCACTGAAATGATCAATGACCGGCCTGACTTTGAATAGCCGGTCAAAGGTGGGATCATCTCTGGGTGGGCACTGTGCATTATCGTTGTAATGCAAAAATTTAAGGATCGTCTCAAATCGAGCCCGGGGCATGGCCATACGGTAAAATGGGGTGCTGTACAGAACATCTGTACTCCAATATTGCCTAATTTCTGGCTTTTTTACTATGCCCATATGAAACACCAGACCCCAAAACGTCATCATCTCTACTGCATCTACAGGGGTCCACCTAGCAAATGATGATGTGGGGTTTTGAGCAATAAACTGCTGGGCATATAAATTAGTTTGGTCCACCATTAAATTTATAAAATCATCAGAGAAAAATAATTTGAAAAAGTCAATTTCTCTGAGACCTGTGGAATCAAATTGGATTCCTGGCATGGCCAAAAACTCAGGAACCTGGGGCTCAAAATTGTCTGGTGGTGGGGTCCATACGAGATCAATTATTGGGGGGGGGGTCTCAGCTGCTCTACGGGGGCGTCTTTGAGGGGGTCCCTCATCACCAGAGGAGGAAGAGGTGCTTAAGACGAATCCTTCAAATTCCCCGCTTGCCTCACTGGCTGTGTCAGAGTCAGAGGCAAGCATGGCATATGCCTCCTCCACTGAATACATTCTTCTGGATGACTAGGATGACATTTGGGATGACATTTGGGATGCCATTTTTATTTTTGTGTTACTGGTAGTGAAATGTTTCAACACGTGTATAGTGTAGGGGGGGGTACAAACTTTATTTCAACCCGGGGGGTATGTAGTGTGTAGTGTGTATGTAGTGCAGAAAAAAAAAATACTTTATACAAAAAAAAAAAATTGAAGGGGTTAAAAAAAAAAATTGAAGGGGTTAAAAAAAAAAAAAATTGAAGGGGTTAAAAAAAAAAAAAAAAGGTCCTGCGCCAAAAATTGAGCACAGATGTTGGTCAGTAACGTCCGTCACTGAACAGCGCTCAAAGGCAACAGGAATTTGATAAAAAAAAAAAAAAAATAGATCAACCCTGTGCCGAAAAAGCTGATCAGTGATGTACGTCACTGATCAGCGCACAGTGGCCACAGGACACCCACAAAATCACAGTGTGTGTAAAAAAAAAATTAAAAAAAGACCCCACAGCACCCACAAAAAAAAAAAAAGGTGATCAGTGATGCGACACTGATTAGAAGTGAGGGGCAGCAGGTGCACAACCTTTGGTGCAACTGACAGTGCAACTGGCAGCAACTGACAGGTATATATAAAAAAAAAAACCTCTGCACCCCCAAAAAGTTGCTGATCACCTCAGATATAGTGATCAGCACAAAAGGCGGGGGCAGCAGACACAAAATTTAGCACTCTCTATCACTCTCTGTCACTATCTCTCTCTATCTCTCTATCTCTCACTACCTATCACTCTATGACACTGCAGCAGCAGCAGTGACAGGTATATATATATATATAAAAAAAACCTGCGCCCCCAAAAAGTTGCTGATCAGTTAATTTATACTGATCAGCACAAAAGGGGGGGCAGCAGTCAGTTATATAAAAAATATATAGCACAATCTGTCACTATCTCTATCTCTCTCTCTCTATCTCTCTCTATCTCTCTATCTATAACTATCACACTGCAGCAGCACAAAATATAGCACTCTCTGTCACTAGGCCTCTCTATCTCTCTCTCTCTCTCTCTCTATCTCTCTCTCTCTATCTCTCTATCTATAACTATACCACACTGCAGCAGCACAAAATATAGCACTCTCTGACACTATCTCTCTCTATCTCTATCTCTCTATCTCTCTCTATCTAACGCTATTACACTGCAGCAGCACAAGTTCACAACACAGGAAGTCACAAGTAACAGGATCCAGGAAGCATCCAGCACACTACAAGCAGGACACAGGAAGCATCCAGCACACTACAAGCAGTGATCAGGCAAGGTATTTGCAAGGATCAGGTAAGTATTTGGCAAGGTTCAGGTCAGTATACTGCGGCAGCTAGGCACGGTGACCGCACTGCACGCAATTCCAGACCGGAATGGCGTCTGCAGTGCAGTCACCGTTAGTTTAAATCCCCCTCCTTGGCTGTGATTGGTCCGTCGGTCCGACGAACCAATCACGGCCTTTGGGGGCGGGCGGGGTGAGGTGGGGTGACACCAGTGTCACCCTTACACCCCGCGGTGATTGGTGCTGTACTTTACAGCACCAATCACCTCCGATCCCGTGTCACCGGCGAACGTTATTCGCCGGTGACACAGGAAAACGCTGTGAATGGCTGTTCACACTGAACAGCCAATCACAGCGATCGCCGACGGGGGGGCGGCATCGCAGCCCCCCCTGGGCATGCACGGACATGTCTGCTGTCAGGGACAGCAGACATGTTGAAACTGTCACCGCGTCTATAGACGCGGTGACAGTTAGAACTCATGACGTACATTTACGCCATGTGTCGGGAAGTACTTCCCGACCATGACGTAAATGTACGTCAATTGTCGGGAAGGGGTTAATAATCTGTTTATCATTTTATATTAAAGATTTTTTTTTTTAAATCATCTGATTTTGTTCAAAAGTGCCGGATCAATGCCCCACATGGGTTCAAAGCACATCAAAATGACGGCTTCTGCAATTTAATTTCACTTTGAGCTGTGACAGTTTTTACTTTCACTTTGAGCTGTGACCAATTTTATCCCACAACTCTCCACCCCTACACCCAGTCCCTATTTGATCCTACCTCCTGTTGTTGTCTTCACATCTCCCTCTCTCCAAACCCAGCAAGTTTGAAACAGATCAGTGTCCCGACAAAAATTGCTGTCACTTTCTGTTGTGACATATTTTATTACACATCGAATGGCCTCTAGTGGTCACTCTGGAGACTCCCAAATTTGCTCTGAACTACTTCTTTATGACTCCACCATCTTTGTGTGGCAAATCCAGGAATCACAGCAATACATAACAGGGTGGTGGTGGGTAGGGTGGCCAATCCCGGGATTGGGATCGGCGGGATTGGCCTGCGCATGCGCAAATCTATGCCGGGCAGAGCTGAGAGACCAGCTCAGATGCTGCCCGGCTGCTCCCAATCCCCGACGTGCTGATCTGCGGCTGCGTGCAGCATGAGGTCATGCTGCGCAGAGGTCACGCTGCGCAGCCTGCCTGCTTCTCCGTGCCCACCCACCAGACCACTACCCGGCACCCGAGGGGGTTTCGGCATCACGCACCTGGCTCGACAGGGGTGGGGGTGGGGTGGTGCAGCAGCCCCACCGCTCACCCGCCGCTGACCTGCTCCAGGTCTAGGGGGTTCCGCTCACCAGGTACCAGGCTCCACTGAGGGGGGGAGGGCTGCTCCCAAATGCCGCCCTCAAGTGCCGGCCCCCGGACAAATGCCTAAAGCTGCCTACTGGTGGCGCCGGCCCTGCCTGTAGCTGAAGTGCCGTAGCAGCAGGGAGGTGTGCACAGCATTACGGGGTGCCTCAAACAGCCTGGGCCCGCTAAGCTTCTTGTCAAGATCTATCTTTGGGGGTAATTCTGCACTGATCAGATGGGGAGAAATTCGGCCACGTTCTGAGGGTGGGGGGGTCTGTGCAGTGCATATACCTAGTTGCGCACGTGCAGACCTGTTCGCTCCAGAGGGGGTGGTCGGAGGCGGACAGGGGGCCGGATCAGCGGAACGCCCAGAGTTCCCCACGGGAACACGAGCGGGCCGATGCTTGCCGGGGGCGAGCGGCTGACTTCATATAACATCAGTGCCCGCCCCCTCTTTTGGCAGATGCAGAAGGAAACAAAAGTCAGTTTAGACTGAGTTTTATTTCCATTGGGGAGAGAACTCAATGACCATCGAATTATTTCTCTCCCTTTTCAGCCACATGCGAGGGGATCTGTGCGCATGCATCTCCTCGTATGTTACCGAGGGGATTCGGCGGCGGGGGACGGACGGTTGTCTGGGTGGCCTTTTAGGGTTTGCTAAGCAGCGAAAGATAGCTGCGTAGCGAGCCTTGCTGAATCAGACCCTTTGTGTGTGTGTGTGTGTGTGTGTCTGTGGGGAACAGAGAATAATTACCTGCTGTTACTGTATGCATCTTGTCACAGGACGGAGACACCAGGAGTGAGAGAGAAAACCAATAACGCTGGGAAGATATGAGTATCTGTGCATGGCATTATGAGGGCTGAGTCTGCGGCAGGAGTTTTTATTAGTGCTTTATTACAGATAAGGTGACCGTAAGCCAGCAGGTGACACCAAGAAACACAAACCAAACAACAGCGACAAGAAAACAACACAGATAATTACAGCCGTTCCCGCGGCTCTGTGCGATAGGCACTCACCGGACACAATGAAGGTATCTATCAAACCAAATGAAAGCATTTTCCCATGCAGGGAACTCACCGGATCTATTTCAATAGCATACAGTATCATATCATAATTGCATTAAAAAAGGGCCAATTACACATGTAAAATATAACTTTCATTGTATTCTGGTTAAAATCGATGTAAAAAGCCAGCGAGGAAGAGTGTGATGGAGAAAAGAAAGACAAATAGACACAGTGTGCATCAGATTAAAATAAAATTGATACCCTGCATTTCTGGTAATTATTGCTCGTCTAACTGATCGGAATGTTTGTTAACATTCCATATACAGTAGTGTTATTCAGTCAGACACTAATGGGGGTTATTCTGGTTCACTCGCATAAGCAACTTCATTCTCAGATGGACAAAACCATGTGCACTGCAGGTGGGGTAGATGTAACGTGCAGAGAGAGTTAGATTTGGGGGGGGGGGGGGTGTACTTCAAACTGAGATCTATATTGCAGTGTAAAAAATAATGCAGCCAGTATTTTCCCTGCACAGAAACAAAATAACTCACCCAAATCGAACTCTCTCTGCACGTTACATCTGCCCCACCTGCAGTGCAGCAATGTTTTGTCCATCTGAGAGGGAATTTGCCTTTGTGAGTGAACCAGGATAACCCCTAAAGTGATTAAATCACATATATACATGTATATAAAATTACATGTGGGTGTGGGTGTGGGTGGGTATGTCGACTGCATGAAGATCGACATACATTAGACATGTTGAAGGTCGACAGGGCTTAGGTCAATACCTAAAATAGGTCGACATGGCTAAGGTCAGCACAAGCAACTTGACTGACAGGAAGCCGGTGTTTGGGGCGGTAACCGCCTGTTTCCTGGGAGTGTCCGAAAAAATGCAGGCGTGGCCAAGCGTTTCCAGGGAGGGTCTGTGATGTCAACTCCGCTCAGCCTGTCTCTGTCACAGAGTTGTGGGAGGGTCAGAGTTCCGCACACTTGCACAAACTGGGAAATCATTGGTGAGATGGTGAGTGAGTTGTGAATGGATTTGCAGTGGGCGGGATTTCCCTATGTGTGGGCGGCGGCTATCTGATCACACGGCGCAGCAATCAGGTCTGTACCTGTATTTTATTTTACTATATGTACAGTATATGTTAGTGTCATCGCACCATGTTATAGTTCTTCTTCTCCCACTTAGCAGACATCGCAGTCTCACAAAACTTCTGCTAGCAATAATGTTGCAAAACAGTATCACATAAGTCTGCAGCCTCTAATTAATTGTGTGCTTCCAGCCTAATGGAAGCAATCCAGGCACGTGCTATGTCTGGGTGTGCATCCAAAAATAGTAACGGAACATTAGGGACTTTGATTTATGTGATATAAAGTCAAATTACCACATTACTTTTATTTATAGGGATTCCATAGTACAGGGTGGGTTGTGTGTGTGTGTGTGTGTGTATGTGTGAATTGTGGCAGACACAGTATTGTTCCACATGAAGTTTATGTGGATCAGCAGGATCAGGAATTAGAGCAGCAGCAGGACTGATTAGATCCAGTCCAGGTTTTTCTTAAGCTCTACTGTGAATCATGGTTTGGCTAATTCACAACACCTGTGGTTTGCTGTTATATATTGGTTCAGGGCAGTGGGTTAGGGTTCCCAATGGCAGTTAGTGGCTGAGCAATAGGCTTGGAGGTTTGGGGTCTACGCTGCGGACCTCTGGACTGTTGTACCCTGTTGTGAAGCTTTTGTGTTGCCTGCTGGGAAACCTGCTCAGATTGATCTGATGTGATCTGTTCCTGCCAAACTGTATTCCGTCTACCTGCTAAAGGCGACTTTATCTCAAATCCAGTGTACTGCATGTACTTAACTGCGGCCGGTGCCCTCACAAGGTGATTGCCATGTTAAAAGATGCTGTGGTGGGGCACGCGTACCCAGAAAGAATACACTCATAGACAGCCAGAAGTTTACAATGTTTCAATGTACATGGAAATTGTCATCAGGTTTACAAACAAAAGGAAAAATATAGTTACATATTACCCATAGACTGTCCGACTGAGCGGGACGGGATCACATTCTTGCCCATCCGCCGCTGAGGACTGATGTCATTACCCAACACTGTACAGACCCATGTGCAGAGACTGTCACCATGGTAACAACAACAACAACAACCAAAAGCTAAAAATGAAATCACACTCAAGTTTAACAGTGTTGCACATAAACTGGAAAAATCAGTACATGCATATATTACACTGAGAGTCAAAGCACACCTTATTATATCTTATGCTAAATCTGATGCACGTCATATGACATAATACGCTAAGGACATGGACAGCTCCTGTTACCTGGACACAACATAAAAGGTGGACAGCTGCTTCTGCTCATCCGGCACTGTCCTTCCTGCCTCAATCCGACTTGTTTTTTAAAGTCGGATGGAGATTGTCAGAAATGGGGCCAAAACCTGTTGGATTTGGCTGCGTTTCGGACAAAAGCAGGTGGATCTGTGGCTATTCTGCCAATCCACGTGGTTTCCGCCAGGTCGGAGCATTCCGACCTGTTGGAAAAAAACAGGGTACTTGTTTCCTAGCACGGCACCCGTCGGGTCCCATCGCATACCTTAACTGAAGGTATGCGATGAGACCCGACCGACCCGATTTTCGGGCTTCAAAGACGTTTTTAATGCACTTTGAAAATCGGTCGCATCGCATGCCATTTTAATGGCATGCGATGCGACCGAAGCGACCGACCCAATTTTTACATTGGACCTAATGTAAAAATGGTCCCTGAGACCCGATTTTACATTGGACCCAATGTTAAATGCCCCCCAGACCCGATTTTTAATTGTAAGCCCTCATGGTAAATTATGTCAAATGCCCCCCCCCATTGTTAATGCAACGCCACGATCAACGTCAACCCGAAGCGTGGCGAGCGTAGAGAGCCCGCGAGGGGCGGCGGTACGCGTCCTCTAATCTTTTCATACCCCCACAATCCACGTCGGCGTGGAGTTGATTTTATATAGTGTGGCGAGCGCAGCGAGCCACCGAGCCCGAAGCGTGGCAAGTGCAGCGAGCCCCGCGAGGGGACGCCTAATACGTCTGAAGTAATGTGCGTCCCCTCGCAGGGCTCGCTGTGCTCACCTCGCTTCGCTCGCCAAACTATATAACATCAACTCCACGCCGACGTGGATAGTGGGGGGTATGAAAAGGTCGGAGGACGCGTACCGCCGCCCCTCGTGGGCTTGCTACGTTCACCATGCTTCGGGTTGAAGTTGATCGTGGCGTGGCGTTAACAATGGAGGGGCATACAATGAAAAATGGGATCTGGGGGGCATTCAACATTGGGGCCAATGTAAAATCGGGTCTCAGGGACCATTTAACATTGGTTCCAATGTAAAAATCGGGTCGGTCGCGTCGCGTCGCATCGCATGCGATTTGGTCGCATGCAATGCGATCGACCCAATTTTTGCGACCCGATTTCATACAATTAAAATCGGTGGCGCCCTGGTAGGAAACAAGTACCAAAAACAGCCCTTGAATAGGTCACTACATCTTCTGACCTATTCAATTTGGAAACTGCCACCGTTCTGACAAGATGGCAGTTTAGACTACAATTGAATATACCCCATAATGGGCCTGATGTACTAAGCTTGAAAAGTGATAAAATGGAGAGTGATAAACCACCAGCCAATCAGCTCCTACTTGCCATGTCACAGACTGTGTTTCAAATATGACAGGTAGGAGCTGATTGGCTGGTGGTTTATTGCTCTCCATTTTATCATTTTATCATGGCTTAGTACATCTGGCCCAATATACCATATTCCCAGTTCGTAAAGAGTGATTATAAAACAATAGGTGGAGAGAAGCTGTATGTCCACTATCTGAAATCACTGCGGGATCCCTCATTATTTATCTTCTGTAATACTGTAGCTGCAGGATTAATATTCAGCTTGATCCTATAGATGAGAATAGTTATATATAATAATATCTGCATGTGCCTAATACACACAGGGTATCACCAGCAGAGTGTTATCCACAGATATAGGGTATAAATATTAGGGATGTGCACCGGACACTTTTCATGTTTAGTGTTTTGGATCTGGATCTCCTTTTGTGTTTTGAATCTGGATTGGTTTTGCCAAAACTACCCTTTCAGGTTTTGGTTTTGGATCTGTATTTAAAAAACCCCCATAAAAACAGCTAAATTCATAGATTTTTTTATGCTCCTACGCTATTATTAACCTCAATAACATTAATTTCCACTCATTTCCAGGGGATGCAGTCAAAATCCCGACGGTCAAAATACAGACAGAGTCAAAATCCCAAATGGGTCATAATACCGACAAGGAAAAAATCCCGACAAGGACAAAATCCTGACATTTAAAATCCCGACAAGGACAAAATCCCAACATTTAAAATCCCGATAGGGTCAAAATACCGACATATAGAATGTACAGGTGAAACAGTCAACGGATTCAGTATTGAATCCCGGCGGTCGGGATCCCGGCGTTCAGAATCCCGACGCCGGAATCCCGACAGCCGAAATGCCGACAAGGGGGGAACGTGGATCGCCCCCCCTTGCGGGCTCGCTGCGCTCGCCACGCAGCGGGCCCGGTGCCTCGCTACGCTCGGCACACTATTTTATTCTCCCTCCAGGGGTGTCGTGGACACCCCAGGAGGGAGAATGTGTCGGCATTTCGGCGGTCGGGATTCCGGCGTCGGGATTCTGAACGCCGGGATCCCGACCGCCGGGATCTTAACTGCATCCCACAGTCAACATGACTTTCCGTCGACAGGTCGCAAGGTCGACATGGTTTTTTTCACTGTTTTTTGACCCGACATGTGCCGACAGGCGGTATTTCATTCCCTACTATCCACTAGGGCATGATGGGAGAATAAAATAGTGTGCCAAGCGCAGCGAGGCACCGTGCCCGAAGCATTGCAAGCGAAGCAAGCTATGCGAGGGGCTGTGGTTCACCTCCAACATTGTCCGTGTTGACTGTGTCGACATTTGGGTAAAAAAACTGTGAAAAAACCAATGTCGACTTCGCGACCTGTCAACGGAAAGTCATGTTGACTGTTTCACCTGTACATTCTATATGTCGGTATTTTGACCCTGTCGGGATTTTGTCCTTGTCGGGATTTTAAATGTCGGGATTTTGTCCTTGTCGGGATTTTGTCCTTGTCGGTATTATGACCCATTCGGGATTTAGACCCTGTCGGGATTTTAACCGTCGGGATTTCATACCGAATCCATTTCCAGTGTATCCTGAACACCTCACACCTCACGATAGTGTTTTTCGGCCAAAAGGTTGCACCGAGGTTGCACCACAAGTGTGCGGCACAAACACCTGGCCCATCTAGGAGTGGCACTTCAGCGGCAGACAGGATGGCAGTTTTAAAAACTAGGCCCCACAGAACATATAATACAAAGAAAAATGTTTAATAAACCCATCATTTCAGCCGCTGGTGGGCCCCACTGGTAAAAGCTGGCCAAGTTCTCACATTTTTTATGACTTTTCACATTCTGAGAAGCAGCAAGATTTTTTAAAAAGGAAGCTGCAAGCGGAAGAAGACAAAACAAGCTGCCAATGACATCGAGTGGCAAGGAAAGGCTAACGCCTTCGCCTCTGTTTATGCTTTTAGTGTTGCTCCAGGACTACAGACTGCATCTTCAGTTGCCTTCTGCCTTCATCCCACAATGGTCCGGATTGTACTCCATTCTATCTCCAACCACCCAACTAGTTAGTACACAGCACAGCAGACAGGCAGCAGCAGGACCACCCCTGTCCTTTGGCCCTCCCACACACCCTTGTGTTGCGTAAATAGGACACACAAACTTTAACAAACCAATCATTTCAGCAACAGGATCTGCTACATGACTGTGGCTGAAATGATTGGTTTGTTTGGGCCCCCACAAAAAAAGAAACAATTAATCTCTCCTGGCTATACAGAGACAAGATTTGGTCCTCGTCCTTATAGTGTGTACATCCTCATCCTCACAGATTATCAATTCATCCCCGCTGGAATCACAGGTCCCTCTGTTGTCTCTGGAGGCAATTGCTTGTAAAGTTCTTCCTGGAGGAATTTATAATGCATTTTGATGAAAATCATCTTCTCCACACTTTGTGTAGGTAAACTCCTCTGCCGATCACTGACCAGGTTCCCAGCTGCGCTAAACACTCTCAGACTGTTGGTAGTGGATTCGGTCAGGAGCTGCAAGGTGTAGATTGAATCTGCTATGTACAGCACAGATCACAGGTAGATGGCCGTTTCGCCTGTTGGCTTCCTCAGTGTGTGTCAATTGTAATTATCCTATTACCTAGCTTGTGCACAGCCTTCCCAAATCCCCCCCACAATACTATCCCCTGTAATAGCTAAGCTGACAGCACTTTTTTCATCATGACATCATTAGCTTAAGCCGTAATGTACTCTACTCATAAAGGAAACAGTAGAGTTATTGGTCTGGAAATGTAGGCATCCAAAGCCTGAATGCACATCGGCAGCCCATAGTGCCCGTGATAGTGGGTGCTGCAGTGATTTTACTGCTATCTCTCATGTCTAATGTGTAACAAATGTTCTAAGTGATTTATATGTGATAGTGGGCAGGATACACTAAAGCAAAAATGTGGCAGAAACCCCATTATCAGGGTTTTTACCGCATTTTGGTATGCAGGAAAACACACATGCCGTGTTTCCGCTACAAGTGTTAGGTTTAACCCCTGTTCTATAGGGATAGAACAGGGAACTATGGCTAATAAGGTACCTGGAGCAGTTGCTGGATGATAAGGATAAATAAATGACATAAAGTAAACTGGACACAGGACAGACACGAGTAAATGAAAATAACCAGGAGCATAGAGGTGAGGATGGCCCACAATCCCAACCCTGACTCTGTTAATCCCTCCAGAGATTATGGGCACCTGCATAACTAACACTTTACCTATAATAGCCACGTTTGAAGGGGTGAATTAGGTCTGCCCCAACTTCGGTGCCACCAGGCCTTGCAGGAAGACAAGGTGCCCAACACCTCCAGAGCAGACAAGAGGAAGATGAACTTAACTCCGTAAAAACTGGGAAACAAAACAAAATGTGACACAGCTGTCCTCTACGGGAGTGAATCCTCCAGCAGTCCAACTTACACGTATACTACACGCAGGTGACCCCTACGCAGGTGCATTCAGGAAGGTAGTGAAGTAGGAAATAATGATCCAGTTTCCTACCAAACTACCAAAAATGCAACAATGTATGAAGATGTTAAACATATACAGAATATTTTTAGAGCTAGACCCATAAATGCAACAATTCAAGAAGATATTAATAATAAAAATAGAAAACCACCTATGCAGTGCGAATGATAACCTGAAGGTGTGTAAGAGAGACAATATAACTCCACACAGATATACACTGCATAAGAGGCAACAGAAAAAATGCTAAAGATGATAAAGAGCACTTATCTCTTGTTCATACAGGGTCTGGTGGGAACCAGGAGTCAGGACCAAGAAGCAGGACTCGGACAGGAACCCCGGTGTCCGGGCCAGCGGCATACAGCAGGGGACCAGGGACACAGGCTGCACATGCTGCATGAGACAGGAGTCTGGACTGCAGTCACACGGTTAGGAACACAGGCTGGAAACAAAACTCAAAGGACTACACAATGACAAGCACATGCTCCCTTCACAGAGAAACTGAGGAACAGGGAGCAGCTGGTCAGAATCCCTCATGAAGGGTAACCAGCTAATGAGAAATTCAGTGCAGGTGTGCTTGCTGCACAGAAAACCCAGTCCAGGTTGCTTAGAAACAGCTTCATAACAAAACCACCAACACAACTGACAGCAGGCAGTATCGCCAGCTTCTTACCACATCCCACGCCACCCCGCAC
Source organism: Crinia signifera (assembly GCF_055691185.1). Classification (NCBI taxonomy): domain Eukaryota; kingdom Metazoa; phylum Chordata; class Amphibia; order Anura; family Myobatrachidae; genus Crinia; species Crinia signifera. Next base: position 319,546,565 of record NC_139221.1, read on the forward strand.
AACCCCCTCACCTGATGTCCGTGCAGCCTCCAGCTGTGATGCCCAGACCAATAACTTCCTCCTCCCTAGCACCTTCTGGGCGCAGGGAGGGGGTGGCCAAGCACATCAGCCCCTTCAGCCATCTGAGCAGAAGGCTGTCGGACACACGAGGAGGGGGAGAGCCGTGGGGTCCCTCTGACCCCCCGCCGACTGCTTCTCAAAGGACAGCTCTTATAGCAAGAGCTGTCCTTTGCGATGCGGTAAGGATCACAAAAGCCAAATCTTTCTCAAATGGGTAAAATAAAGGCCCATACACACTGAGCGCTGATGCGTTTTATACATAAAAAAAAAACAAATAAAGATAAATACATACAAATGGGATCATCAGCACCATCTCCCTGCATTGGATATAAGGCACAGTGAAGGCTACATGCATTATAAAGAAGGTTTCTTATGGCCACTTATATGGAACCATGTGTAAAACACAATACATGAACAAGCCCTGACACGTATCAGTGTCTTCTCTTCAACTAGTCCAGTAGATCTTACTAAATGCTTTGTGGCTCACCTACATTTCTATGTAAAGTCATTGTATGACACATCAGATGTAGTTCAGTACACCTCCGCGCCTCTAGGTGTCACCGTCACAATCTCCCAACATGCTTATTCAAAAGAAGGCAAGTATGCACAACGCTCTGGCCACCATTAGTTACATATGCGCACTGCACTGGAAGCCCTATCTTAGGTTTCCAGTATAGAGGGGTTATTCAGACCTGATCACTGGGCTGCTAATTTGCAGAGCCATGTGATCAGGTAATTGCCACCCAACCAGAGTGAAATCCCGCCCCATGTAAGGCATACCCTCCAACATGACCCATTCCATTAGGTACAAAATGCTCTGTTTCTGGACTTCCCTGCCAGTGACAGTTACAGAGGTGGGACTGCACGACTGTCCAGTATTTAAAAAGGGGAGCCACGTGTACTGCAACCCCAAACATCACTGTCGTACACTCACTGGCAGTTGATGTGACCCCCCCCCCCCTCTTTGCATTTTGGACTGTGCTGGAGTCAAACCTCTGTAACTGTCACAGGCAGGGAAGAACAGGAACAGAGCATTTTGTTCCTAATGGAATGGATCATGTTGGAGAGTATGGTAAGGTTTGCAAATAGCTTGCAAAAATTATGCTGATCAGCGAATAACAGCAAATCCATCCGCAAGCTGCTCACCATCTAAATATTTCCCCAGTATGTGCAGTCTGTGCGTATCCCAGGACTTAATTGACAGTTGTCATAGAAACAGGCTGATTGGGCCCAAAGCTGACCCTTTAAATGCCTGGGCCTGCCTGTGTTTTCCCTGACACTCTCAGAAAACGTCCGGTTACCAACCCAGACGCCGGCTTCCTGTCAATCACCTTGCATACAACCAGCGGTCAAAAAATGTTACTGAATTTTATTGCAGGAATGCCTTGCGCGTGCGTACTATGAGCCGTACGCATGCGTAGTCTATTGATTATTACCACATCAGCGCGATAGGTCTGAATAACCCCCAGAATTTTCAAACATAAATAAAAAATGTATTTCTGTCTAATGCTCGTTTGGTTCCACCATCCATCAGATTGAACCTTCGGCCCTCCAGCTGTCGTTGTACTACACATCCCAACATGCCCTGCTACAGTTTTGATATTTGGCCATGCTAAAACGGTTGAAGGGCATGCTGGGATGTGTAGTTCAACAACAGCTGGAGGGCCGAAGGTTCCCCATCCCTGTACTAGAAGGTGCTAACTAAATAAGTAGAATATGATTGTTTGCTATCAGTGGCGTATCTACACTAAGGCAGCCCCAGCTGCCGCTTGGGGGAGCGAGCGGCAGCAGGGTCTGTGTGGGCGCCGGCTGACTGAGGCTGATTGCCGGAGTCAGCCGCGGTGTGGGCACGGCCATGAAGTCCGTTGACTGTCATTCAACTACTGTACACAGAGCCAGCTATTGGCTGCTGTGTACAGAATAGGTGGGCAGGTGAGCGACCTGGGATGTAGGAGGGGGAAGCAGCAGTGTCTTATGGATCCTGCGCCTCCCTCCACAAACTTTTTGGCAGGGGGAAGCAAAATTTATAGTTACGCTACTGGTTGCTATGGACAACTTCCCAATAGAACTCCTCTTAGTAAATTTCCCTCTGAGATGGCAGAGATAGGGATCCTATTAAATCTGCTGTCACACGTTAGAGAGGTTATCACCGACAACTTTTGCCTGCTTGTGGCTTGGTAAATAAGGAGAAGCCCCATCTCCGTCCCAAACCACCCATATCTGCCGTATTTATGAGTCTTCTCCCTATAAAAACTAGACCCTCATTGGAGAATCTGCGCTATCACATGAGACGTCTCTGGCCAATTTACCTGGAGAACAGCTCGGAATATATGAGTGGATTGTAAACATCGTTGTTTGCGCTACACTAAAACCTGCTCATCGGTATATTTATACAATAATATATTATTATCTCCCGAAGCGTCTCTATTAAACACAAAATCAAAGTCTTTTTTCACCCCCTTGAATTGATCCCCCATCCAAACTGCCCACTTATTAAATTATTCAATTGATTATTTTTCCAGCTGTGCTTTAAATAGGGACATTGTCTCGCAGCGTTTTCAGTTAAACGCTCATTTCCTCGGAGTGTTGTCAGGGGAACGGCTATCTTATGAATTGATGAGACGATGCTTAAGCACTCCTTTGGAATTGCCTTCCTAGGTGTCAGGGATTAAAGAATGCGCATACATTTGTCTCCGGCGTACACGAGGAGGCCTGTTATTATTAGACAGAGATCTGCATATATCAGATGATGGACTGCTGTGGCTGCCGTTGTATCCTCTTGGGTCACGTAACTCTTCTGTCATACAAGCACAAATGGCTTTAATTACTTGTGTGTTCCCGTGGTCAGGTCTAGGGCCTGTGTCGGCAATGTCGGGGATACAGATGTAAGTGACGTGTGGGGCTGTGTTTGCCGTTGAACTGCATGCCACCGACGTAGATGCTGACCGCAGTCCGGCGGCACAGGTTGCTGTCACTGCTGCTAATTTGCATTTGGTGAATGGGAAAATGTATCAAAGCTACTAAAGATGGACAAGTGAAGAAGTTGTTCATGACAACCAATCAGATTCTAGCTTAAATTAAGGTACATTCTATAAAATGACAGCTACAAGCTGATTGGCGGCTACAGGTAACTGTTCCACCATTCATCTTTAGACCGTTTGATCCATTTGCCCCCCAATGAAAACTCAGTGCAATTCACATTGTTAACAACTGCTCACATATGACCAGTGCTGGCCCCGCCCCTGATCAGGTGACATGTCAAGAAGTCAAATTAAGGGGGCGACTTGCTGGGACCAGCAAGCTAGCATGTGACTTGCAGAAATAAGGTACTATGACAATGGTCCTCTTTGAATGATCCCAGGCTGCAATAGGTTAGATGCACTCAGTGCACACTGTGGGTTAATGCAGTGATATGTACACTATGAAGCTCAGTGGCGATCATGATGAGACTGCTTCCTGGCACTTAGGGTTGGATGGATAGAGATGGTGTTGGAGATGTTGGAGATGCCAGAGGTCAGAAGACCAGTACCGAGATTCTATCCCTGCTCACAGTCTCTATGCCAGAATCCTGTCTCTAATAATGCTGAGAAGGGTTAGGGTGTAGGAGATGAGGGTTTGGAGCGAGGAGGGTTAAGGTAAGGGCTGGGGTTAGCTTACCTCTCAAAAAGTGTCAGAATTGTAACATCAGTCTTCCGCTGTTGGTATTGGGGGCATCCTGACTACTCGAATCCAGTGCCAAACCCATGAATTGGTACCTCGGGGGTTGGGTAATATCACAATATTAATACAGGTTAAGAAACAGAATTTAGTCACAAGTTCAGGATGGTAGAATTCTTTGTACATAGTAAATTTGCTTCAAAATATCAGACCATGTCCATCCAATGGGTTGAAGAAAATATACATTTTTGTTGATAAAGTCCAATGGAGAATTCTGATCCCCAACAATCCATAGTTACAACCATATTCTACCTCCATATAAGAACAGTTACCAAATAGTGGGGCAAGTGTACTGTACTTAGCCTGGTGGAATTATAACATGGAAGGTGATAATGCATCAGCCAATCAGATCCTAACTGCCATTTTTCACACCCAGCCTTTAGCTTGATGGGGACAGCCACAGATTGCATGGTTGGAAATGCAGCCCAAGCAGTGGCTTGGGGGAGCCGGCACTGGGGGAGATATATATATACATATGTATTGCCCCTGGCAACAAGCATGTAGTCCCCTGGCAAGGGACATGTAACTCCCTGGCAATGGGCATGTAATTCCCTGGCAATGAACATGAAACACCCTGGCAACTGGCCAGGGTGACCCACTGGTAACAAGCAAAAAAAACCACTGGCAATACATAAGAAACCCCTAGAAAGAAAACACAAAACCCCTGGCTATGAGTATGTAATCCCTGGCAATGAGCATAAAACCCCTGGCAACAAGAATGTAAACCCTGGCAATGAGCATGAAACTCCTGGCAATGTGCATGTCATCTGAAGGTAACACGCAAAAAACACTGGCAGTGAATAAGAAACCCCTGGAAACAAGCATGAAACCTGCAGTTACGACCATACAACCCCTAGCAATGAGCTTGTAACCCCTAGTAACATGCAGAAACCCCTAGCAACGTGCATTTAGATTATAAAATTATAATATATGTATGGGGGGGGGGGTACCAGAGTAGTTTTGGGCAGGGGGCGCAAAATGTCTGGTTACACCACTGTTGGCACCTCTGCCTGTTATATACCAGAGTTCAGTTTCCAGGAACCCTCGCTCCTATTTAACACATATCAGCGCAGGAATACGCTACAGCATTGCCAGCTGTGAGCTTACCCATGTATAAGCCCCCTGGTTAATACAAACAGATAATGCCCGTATTAATATAGGAGAATGTTACAGCACACATGATAAATAGGTTACAAAACACACATGAAAGAATGGCCTTTGAAATGTCAAACTGCTGATTATCCCAGGCCCGCTGCATGCAAATACACATCCCCTCCTAGATCTAGAACTGAAATCCCCAGGTAGCTGCAGCCCATAAAACCACTGACTGATTGCTTGTATGCAAACACATTAAAAATGCACTAGAGCTTTCCAGCTCTTCTCCCCTTAATATATTGCTTGACACGATTCGCACCAGCGCGCCGGGTCCCCAGGTGTGAGCATGAATAACGATATCGCCGGGAAAGTCAATAGTGGCCACACAGAGTTGTACAGTTGACTTCAATGATCAGTCACCGGGCATTTCCCATTCTCCCGGAGAGTGTGAGATATTATTGCTGGCGATCAAACAGTTAAAGCGGAGTCAAACATTGGGGAAGTCACCTCGATCACCGCGCAGATGCCAACATGACTTTGTTTTACAGAATAACAGCAATAACTCTGGTTCTACATCAGGGTCATCAAACACAGCGGATGTATCCCAGGGAAAGGATTTGTGGCAAGGCGGCTGTATTCCTGTGCCGGAACTATTTTCTTGACTCAGAGACTGTATAAATGAAAAACCCTCCTAAAATTAAGTGTTGTAAAAAGGTAAAGGGTTGGGATGAATCCTTTCAGGTATTGGTGTCCCTCCTCCGCTGGACTGAAAGTTGGGAGTTATGCGCAGCGGTTAACAAAAATGACAGATTCTGTGCATGAATTCCATTCCATCAGCCTCATCAAATAACAATCAATGGATACCCCTTTTACACAGCTGCAAAACCCCGGATTTTTCCCTCAAGGGGTCAACCCGTGTTCATTTACATGGGACTTCTACCCAGGTCCTGACCAGGGTGGAACACAGGCAGAACCTGGCTAGTGGGCAGTGTAACCATGTATACCAGGTCGTCCGACCCGGCTCCCGTTTATAGCAATGGGGGATGCCCAGCCTCTGTACCGCAGTGTCCTGCAGTCAGTATGGAGGTTGGGCGGGGGGCGCACACAGCCTCCGCTGCTGTCTGCTGTACTGTGCAGACAGCAGCAGAGGCAGGGAGGAGGTGAATGGATGCCTGTATGCAGCATCCATTCAGCTCATGGACGGGGCTGGGGGGGGGGTGCACAGGGGCTGGGGGCAGCCCAGCAGCTTACCACTCCTTGATAAAGACTTCAGGGGAAGTTGAAAATCGTATGAGGGAGCCAGGGACTCAAGCTGGTTTCACGGTGGACTAATTTATCGTCTGGTGACCGAAGGAGGTGAACCGGGACCTGCCTAAGATCACCCATTGGACCATAAGCGATTTATGAGAGCTGCCTAACAAACAGTTCTCCATCCCTTAGGGTAATTGCCCACCTTGTACATGTTTACTACCTGGCTATTTTATTTTGTTTTATACATGTGTTTCTAATAAATACTACACTATATTTTTGACCATATTGTGTGTCCCCCCCCCCTATTGCAAACCTTGGTGAAATACCCGGGAGAGCACGCCCAAATACAGGAGGAAGAACAATTACAGGAAGGTCTGACGGAGAGGAATTTTTTTATTGGCCACAAAATCCTGTCTTTTCTATTCTATACACTCCAGGAATCGGAGGCGGCGAAGAGGAGACTGGGGGGGAGATTCTCTAAACGAAAAATGCAGTAAAAACCCCGTTATCAGGTTTTTTACCGCATTTTGGGATGCTGTAACCCGGCGGGGGGCATCGCCAGAAAAATCTGGCGATGCCCCATAGAAGCCAATGGGCTTCTACCGCAACCCTCCGCCGCCCCGCGCCGCCCCGCATCGCCCCCTCCCCCCTCACCTGTGTCCGGGGAGCACAAAGCTGTGCTGCCTGGACCTGTGACCTCCTCCCTGCACTGATCCTCTGCCGGGTGCAGGGAGGAGGAGAGCCCGTCGCAGCAGCAGCAGCGCCGGGTGTGTGAGGGAGGGGGGAGCCGCCGGGACCTGCTGGGACCCGGCGACTCTCACCGCAAAGGACAGCACTTAACGCAAGAGCTGTCCTTTGCCTTAATTATCGCATATGTTACAACATATGCGATAATTAAATATGCGATGGGTGGCGAAGGGGGGGCGGAGATTCTTAGAGAATCTCCCACTCTATCTCTGAATAGATACGTATTGTTTCTATTATACCCATTTATTTGTGCGCCTGGTGGAGGGAGCACTCCCATCTGTGTATTTGTATACACTCACTTTTATAAGTGTTTCCAGGGCAGAGGATCAGGGCTCCAGATGGTGGAACAGCTGCCCAGGTGATAGGCCGGGGTGTGGTCTATGGTAGGCACCACTGGAGCTTTCTGAAGAGTTTGAACTATGCCGTGACACGTGTATGCTGCAATGCTGTAACCATCCTTGCCTATGCTGATTACCTGGTATGCTGTGTACCTGCTACAAAATAAAGGCCAAAACTTCATTTTACCCAGTGTATGTGGTTCCTTGTGATAGCATTGTTTATGGAGGATATTATAATTTACATATTACAATAACAGGAAATTGAAGGTAAAGATTTCCTTGTCTAAGTGAGCTAACAATCTAAAGGCCCCATAAAGTTCTGCGAGGTATCTCATGCCTCTGTGGCATGCGTTATCCTGCCTGGGAACAGACATTCTCCCGTGCAGCAGGATCACATACGCATGCTACTTTTGCGTACAATATATCACATGCACTGCCATTGGCTGCCACAGGATCTGTCAGATCCTTGTCACAGTCATTGTGATCTTCGTATTCGATCCGTTGCGCACAGGACCATCGGAATCGGAGGTTAGGAACATACGAATTTTGACCGATGTACAGTATCAGAATTGGATGAAGAGGGCCCAAATCATATAAGTGTTTGAGTACGTTAAGAGTCATATTTTATAATGAGAGATATTATTGTTATCAGTTGTTACTTTTCTTTAATGCTCCAACCAATCAGCTATAAACTATTGTTTTTCAAATGCACGGCAGTTCGGAGCTGATTCGTTGGAGATTAGTGACGAGCGATAACAAAAGTATCACTTGTTATTAAATATTTCCCTTAAAGAATATAAAAATAGAATGTTGAGAAGAGCCAGTGAGTAACATTTGTTTAATTATCCTAATTTGTACCCAGGCATTTGTTCCAGTTGCACAATTCTCAATCAATCTCATTGAATATATTGATAAGAAAATGATCAATCTTCTGTTGAAACCCACACGTCTGTTCACCGACCATCAGCTTCTCCCCCCGGACTTTTCCAACAGATTATTTTACAGCTCTGTGTTCAATAGATTTCCATTGGCGTGTTTCCCGTAAACATTTATAAGCAAATGTTCATGTTTGAGGAAATACATTGGGTTTTAAAGCGCAAGAGACATGTTTAAGATTGAATATATATCAATATATGTTGTTTTTACAATATTTACTGTATCTCCGATGCGTTCGTCATAAATGTGTAATGTGTCCGTTTCACCATCTGACCATTGTGTTTATTAGAGAATGCAGATTATGTATAGAACAATATCGGATAATAAATAAAGTGTAGTTTTGTTGCTCTCAGTTGCTAATATTATGCAAGTAAGACGCACATTTTAAGCGGGAAAGATGCTGAGGTGTCCTAGCTGTATAATACCATATGTGCCTACCATCCCACATTATGCAGGAGGCTCCCATTTTTGTCATAAATATCCTGCTGCCCTGTACTTCACTCTAAATCTCCCGGATTCTTCTGATTCTATCAGGGGTGTCACTAAAGCGTTTCTTTGCAAACATAGAGATTTGCAGTAGCATCCAACCCTTATGGAGAGAGAGAGAGTGAGAGAGAGAGAAAGTGAGAGAGAGGGGGAGAGAGAGAGAGAGCTGCATATGATCATACAAATCTGTTCTGGTCTTATCTGTGCTGGTGTGCACTCATCCATAGTGTGCTGCTGCTTTTAGATTTATGGGTAAGTATTTTTGTGAGTAATCTTTTTTTTCCATTAACCACACTTGTTTATTTAGAGTATCTGGTGTCCATACTGATTTTACTAATGCTATAATGGTATGGGAAACAGCACATCCAATACATATAGGTTGTGACAGTCCAGTGTTCAAAATAAAATATAATTGTATACACTGAAAACATACTTATATGCTTAGGCATGAGCTCACACAAGGTCAATTGCATTTGGAATTTATTACATAGGCATCCCATTAATCTCCGTGCTGACTGAGAATTAAAAAAATATCAAAGCAAATATATAGCTGCAAACAAGAAGCCCCATATTGCAGGCAACAATATTAGTAACAATACGTGCAAAACTTCCCAAAATATATTGTTAGTAATGTTATATAGGAACATCTTGCAAAAACAAGCAATTAAGCATAGACATGGCCATTTGTGGAGCTAGACACACCCTTTAGGTACAGTGTGACACAACCCCTCACATGGGACATCCTACTTTAATCTCCCTGTTTCTAATTTGCAAAATAATGTAACTAAGTATGCAACTAGAGCTGATGAAAAGTACTGTAAGAGAATAAGTGAAAGGGTGTCAGGGAGAGATAGAGGGGGGAGAGAATGCTAGAGAGGGTGTCAGGGAGAGAGAGGTATGAGAGAGAGAATGATAGAGAGGGTGTCAGGGAGAGAAAGGTGGGAGAGAGAATGACAGAGGGAGGGTGTCACAGATAGAAATGGGAAGTGAGATAATAATAGAGAGAGGTTGTCAGGGAGAGAAAGAGGGAGAGACAAGAAATTATATGGTTTCAGGAAGAAAAAGGGAGAGAGATAGGGACTGAGAGAGAAAGGAGATGAAGAAGAAGAGAGAGAAGGGGAGAGGGAGGAAATAGAGAGGTAAAGTGTTGGTAAATAAGTGGTAAGAAGGGAGATAAAGGATAATTAGATGGGGCAGGGGTAAGAGAGAGCAGGGGAGAGAAAAAGAGAATGAGGTAGAGAGGGAGGGGAAGGGAAAGACAGCTGGTGAGAATGAAAAAGGAGGGGGAGAGAGGAGGGAGAGAAGAGAGGATAGGAGCTGAAGAGAGAGGAGGGGGAGAGGACAAAGGGAGAGAGGAGATTACAGAGAGAAAGAGATAGAGGGGGAGGGAAAGAGAGAGAGGGGGAGGAGAGGGAGGCAGAAATGAGAGGGAGAGGCAGAGGCAGAACTCTGGGAGGCAATGGAGTCATCTGCCGCCGGGCTCCTGCTCCCAAGGGGGCACCTCTCCTCCCCTGCAAGTTTAAATCAGTTAATTGAAAGCCAACAATATCACTTCTGTGGCTGAGTTCTGAGAAATATGTGTGTTCTATCCTCCTCTCTCTCTCTCTCTCTCTCTCTCTATATATAGATACAGACAAATGTAGTGAGCGATATAGATATAAATTGAACACATATATTTCAGAACAGATGTATATTTAGTGGTGGTGGTGGCGGGGGCAGAATATATATATCTTGCCACCGGGCAACTGGAGCGAACTTATGCCACTGGGAAGAGAAGTGGGGTAGAGGAGGGGGAGAGCAAGAGAGGAGAAAGTGTGACAGAGGAGGGAAGAGAGAAAAGGGGGAGGGAGAGAGGACTGAGAGGGAGAGAGGAGGAGGGGAGGGAGAGCAGGGGTTTTAAGAGTTGGGATAGCATCACCAGGTTTCAGGCACTTTCTCCCCGGTGCTGCAGGTCTCCTGTCACCTTTGGAGTTTCATTCACCCTCTCCCCAATGCCATCA